>NW_009629396.1:39380-62170 GCF_000690535.1 Cariama cristata
TATTTTTTTTTTTCTAATATCTCACATATAAGGCTTCCTAACAGTACTCTACCAGCCAGAAGTCATCTTCTACCCAGCTTCATAATCCTGGGTAGGTAGGAAATGTTTTCATACTGTTGCCGCTCAAACTCATTATCAAGTTTTAATTCAGCTCCTCATGGGCAAGCGTCCACCCTATGGCTAGGTCCTCCGAGACATTCAGACTCAGACTCCTAGGGATTTGAATACTCAATGTCAGAAGCAGTAAAAGACTGGCATTTGTAACACGCAACCAAATGTCCTGAGACAACGGGGTGACTTATTCTTTAAAAATTGCTGTATAATGTAGAGAAAGGAAAGCTAATCTATCACGAGTAAGCATTGCTGGACATAGCCTGTGGCTACCTAACAAAACTTAGAGTTTCTGAGGGAAAAAAAAAAAAAAGTTTCATGGCATGTGAAATCAAGGGGCAGTTTGATTAGATTAAATGCCCAGGAGTAAATAATTTCTCAAGAAATTAGCATTGGCCTTGGTGCTGGGAATTGTGACTTGGTGCGATTCACTGTGTGCAGCCAGACATGCGGCCAACACAAGCTTATTGGGAATTTTTAAAGGGCAAATTTTTCAAAGCATAAGGGAATTGTTGGCATAGCTAACTGGGAACATTACATTTGGAGTGGGAGATACATAAACAGTAAATTGTTCAAGGTCTTCCACCTGATAGCAAAAAAAAAAAACCCCAGCAGACATGTAAAAAGTTATGCTCTGCAAAAAATCCATCTAGTTAAAAGGAATAAATACTTCAATAAAGAAAAATGATAAAAAGCAAAGCAGGAAATGGGAAAGAAAATTCAATCAGGTTGAAAATACAGACAAGTAATAATGGAGACTAGAGAATTCAATGAAAACTTTATAAACTTCAAGAATTAAGCATAATAAAGAAGGCAACTTGAAACAAAGAAATCCCAAGTGTCAGGTACAGCTTTATTGTTAGATGTTAATGTTAAAATTGTAAACACTGATATAAAAAGGCAACTTTATGTAATCGCATTAGTGGGAGATACAAATCGCTGTGCCTTTTTCCAGCAGATTCCCCCAGGGACTAACTCTTGGCTCAATATTATTTAATATTTTATCCATGTTCTAGATGTTCATATAAAAATCTCTGTAGATCACAAATAGATGGGATGGTAGCAAATGATCAGAACTTAGTTTTACAAAATAAACTGATCTGGGAGTTGGTTTATTGGTTTGGTTTTTTGTGGGGGTATTTTTTTTTGAAGGATCACAATACAAGCAAATTGATTCAAACATAACCAAATGCAAGGAAATCCTTCTGGGAATGAGGAAGGGTGTCTTTGGGATCTTATCAACAAAGAATTGGAAGCCAAAGCATTATGAATCCTATTCTGTCATAGAGGTCTCGGTTCAATTGATCTTTTCTTGGGGAACAAGAGTTTAGTTTCATGAGTACTTCATACTAACACATTCATTGAGTCAAAGGATTTCAGTCTGGGATTAAAAAAAAATACTAAAGACCTGTGATATGTAGCACAATCTCACCAGTATAACAGTCATTAATAACATTTCCAAAGAAAGCAGTCTGCAGAGATAGGACAGCAAATGTCCAAGGTAAAGGACAAGTAAGGACTCATCTACCTGGAAAGCAGCCTGGCAGTCTGCACAGATCTGCTCCCGAGGAGCTCTGCATGGGCACTCCCAAGGCGTATTAACAGTTCACTCTCTTCTAAATCATTTACACACCCGTATGGAAAGCACATGCATATCCTCAAGTTTGCAAGCCACAGAGGTAAGAACAATGAACTCACTAACCCCACAGCAAAAAGATACCACTTTAATGTTCTTCTATTCTAAAGAAGGAATAAGCCACCGTATACTTACCTGCACGCACAGAGTGGCTCTTCAGAAGTTAGTATGTTTGTAAATCTGCTCTCTACTCTCGAAATTTATTCTCTTGGACAATATTTAAGCACTTCAGATGCAAGTTTTAAGACAAGTCAACTAGAAGCAGAGAACTGGGAGATGTCCATGTTCCCTTGATTTGTTCCCATTTTTACAGGCAAATAATAGATATATTCTTGAAAGTTTTTGTTACCCATAAAAAACCACATCAAATATTGCTGAGAAAAACCTCATAGGTAAGGCAGGTAAATAATTTCTAGGTATGCGTATATAACAGCTACACACAGCCAGGTCCTGCCTGTCTAGTGGCAAGTGATGACCCTACTGGGCTACCAAAGTCCCAAACACAGATTGTACCTTGGTATGACAACTGTCCATGACTATGTTTAACTATCGATGAAAAAATCCTTTCAGTCTCAGAGGCCAGAGACTTGTTCAGCCTTTGTGTTCAGAGACGTTGCTGAGTGCTTGCTTTATTATTATTATTGTTATTTCTCTAAAAGAAGCCTGAGTGAAGAAGTCTCCGTTTCATAGGAGGTCTGGGTCCTCCATCTTCCACAAGCCTTTGCTGGCATCTTCGTCCTTGATTTCAATGCTCCTTTATATCTGAGACCTCTGAACCAAAGCTGTAAAGAACTTTCAGAGATACAATAAGTTTCTTGAAGTTTGTTAGAATTAATACAATTCATTTCCCTTCTGCTACATCTTTGCATTGTACTGCCACTTCAAACACAGAGCCCACTTAGCTTCTTCTGGAAGACTTCAGATGTCAAGGCTATGAGGTTTCTGAGCCTCTTAGAGCAGTTACAATAAAAATCTCATTTCAAATACATGCTTTTAAACAACATCTTTACAGAAAAAAAAACTATAAAAAAAACCCTGTTTTTCAGGGTGAATTAATAAATGTGTTGCAGAAAGACAGGTTCATCTAACTTGAAGAGACGAAAATATTTGGTATCATGCACAGAAACTCAAAGAGAACCAACACTTAGTTCAGTACTTCTGAATAGACATAAAAGCATCATCCCACATCCGTGTATAAAAAAGAAAAAACCCAAACCTCTGAATGAAATTAAAGATTAAAGAAATGTAATTTAAAAGCAAAATGGAAATCAGATGCAGGAAGCGTTGTTTGTACAGTGTCAACCTCATATGAAATACATTACTAACAGGTATGAAGACCTCTCTGAACTTTTTAATCTCAGGCACCAAACATGCAAAGACTGATGGGTTTTTCACTTTTCTTATGAAAAACTCTCTCACACATAAATATTCCAGTTCAGCTGAGCTCAGTGGGCTCATGCACTCTGTATTCAATCTTAGAGGACTGAACTTCTGCCGTGGAAGGCTGTCCTTTCCAGGACAGAAAGACCTCTCCAGCCCCAAGTAAGCACAAGCTAAGAAGTAGAAAAGATGGGCAGATATCAGGCAAGAAGAGCCGTCCAAACCTGTAGCAACCTTTGCTGTGCATCTGTGACTGGTGGTTTCTCAGTTGACACAGTGAAAAGAGTGATGAGGGTGGGCAGGGCACAGTGCAACAGAGGACAATGGTTCCTGGGTTGCCTGTGACCGAGCTTACACAGAAAAGAGCTTCACGAGTAGAGGGTGGGCTGGCAGCAGAAGGGGCTGAGAGTGAAAACTTGGCAAGGAAAGACTAGGCAGGGTTGCAGAGAGACTAAAAAACTGCTGAGAGGGGTAGGGAGCAGACATCCCATGGCAACAACTCTCCGTGGATGAGAGGGGGCTGCGCAGAGTTTGCAATAACCCAGAAAAACATGTCTGGGTTGACTTAAGGCCTGGAAAAAAAGACCTGCACAGCAAGAGACTTAATGGGCAAGGGCAGAGAGCGCTTCAATATTTAAGAATGCTTTTCGTTGCTTTGAATTCTAATTAAGATAATTAAGTATTCTAGCTGACATTCTAATAAAGCTTTTAGAATTCAAAAAGCCATTCTCATTTTCTTTTGTAAGCTCGCTGCAGTGAAAGGTTCAGGTATACCCACCTCAAAGCACCAACAGAATCCTCTAGGTCTAATCCAGTTCCTATTCGGTAGAGAAACAAAGCAGCTAATGACCAAAAAACAATGCCTCAAGTCAAAAATAAGTCCGAAAGGTCAGGCTAGACTTACCACAAAATGATCAGATAAAAAATATTCCATAAATTCTATTCAGCAGAACAAAGTGCAGTTACAAAGATACTTTAGGAATTAAACGCTGGGAGACACCTTACATCTCATTAGACTGACAAGCATTTATTATTTTTTCCCAGCAAAGGCAAAAAAGCAAAGAGGGCCTTTCTCCCTAAGAGTTCCCATCATTAACACATGCAGTTATAAATAAAAGGGCTGTAGGTTTTTCTTCTAAACAGCATTAGTAAAGAAGTGTCAGACAGAAGATGCAGGCTGGGAAGGTTTTATGAGGTGGCTCAGCTATGTGCGAACGGTAAAACTGAGCATCTCTTAAACACCAAGGACATAAAGATAGGATTTCTTCCTTGTCTTCATAAGCGATTTGGACATTGGCTCTTCAAATTCTATGAAGAATAGTGGGTGCTAAGTCACTTGAAAAGTTGGACACAAGCTCTTTGACCTGCTTCAGTCATTTAAAATAATTAGACCCAACTCCCTCACAGGAGTACTGTCACGGAGAGTGCTCTTTCAGTGCTGCAGAAACGTTGAGTGTTTGCTTTATGGCTGGAAACAATACCAACTCCACGGCGATTGACTGCTGCTGTATTGCTTAAAGAGAAAAGAATTGCAAGATGGGAGTTTAGGCAGTTCACCTTCCATATTATGAATATAAAGCTCTTAAAAATTACTTACAGATCCCCAGTGACCTCCACAGCTTGTGGCTTAGGCCCGGAGGTGGAAACACAGTCTTCGGTTTACCTCTGGAGACATCGACTGAGGTGGCCAACTTGTCAACTAAGATTTTGCTGAACTCCCTCCAGCAAACAGTGCACACAAGGATGAATCCTTCTGCATACAGTACTCAGAGGACGATATACCAAAGGTAACTTAAAAATAAGCAAGCCCAGTTCAACCACGTTGTTAGTAGCTGACAAGTCTTTTCAAAGGTATAGCTAACTCTCCATCTTTGGATGGGTAGTTAAGTAATTTTCCTTTATTAATCCAATCTGATGTTAATTAGAAATCATGGAAGTTGGCTTCCCTCCTACCAGCCCCATTAGTCCCGCTGGAAAGGAAATTTGAGATCTCCGCTTAGGGTCATTCTAAATATCAGAACATGATTCACTTCTAAAAGAGGAGGTAGAGGAGGGAGTCTATCCTTAGAGTTAATAATAAAGTAATTATCAGGGTCTCATGAAATGTTATTCTGAAACTTGAAGGCCTCTGTAAGAAACCACTTAAATCAACAGGAAAAAACACCACCTGACCAACCCTATTGAGTATAACAAGAGGGTTATAATAAAAGTGATCTGCCTATGTGCCCAAAATCACAAGTTCTGAAAGCATTTCAAAGCCTTTCAGACATAACATTTACAATGATAAATGTGTGCACAGCGTGACACCCCACCCATTCACTGAAATCATGCCTTTTTTATAATGGCATTTAAAGAGCAAAACTATTTTCTTCCTTGCCCGAAGTTTTGCCATCAGAACTTTTCCCTGCGGGGAGCAGAGAGAACTGCACAACTTCCAGCAGGTCGAGTCTGCAGATGTTTAAGCCAAAGAGAATTTATCATCTTCCCCTCTCCGTTACTGTTTGGTATAATTTGGACAGAGCAGGAAGGACCAGGAGAAGAGGATTTTGTGAAAATTGAAAAAGTCCTTAAGTTTTGTCACAAAACAAATAAACAAACAAAAAAAAACCCACCCACAACCAGCAGCCAAGAGGAGCCATGAATACTTAGAGGAGACAAGGGGCTTATTTCTTTCACTGTAAGACTAGACACGCTCAACAGAAATGGAGCACACCAGTAAAGCAACTGCCGTAGGCACGACATATGCTGCCAGCCTAGCTGCACAACTGCACGGCAAAGAAAACACCTGAGCTTAATGCCACGTATTCACACGTTACATAGCAAAATTACAATTTACAGCATCAAAAAGGTTGAGGTATAGCTCTGCACACTGGATGAACTCCAGCAGCTACAAATGACTTTCTATAGCTGAGCGTACTAATTCTATGGCTAGGAGAGACTCTTCTTTCTCTACTCATTATCTGTGATTAAATAGTTACAGAGCACTGCGCTCAGCCACCCAGTAAAGACTGGCTTGCTCCTTCATGCTGGCCACCATAAAGATCTCAAATCATGAACGTAACCCTCCCACTGAAGCAAGGTATCACTGAGGGAAAAACCTCAGCAAGCCACTTATCGTCCCAGTCCTTCCAGTTAACTAGGTAATATACAGGCATCTACATAACTTTTCATGACATGGGTGCTGCATACTGTAAAGCACAGCACAACTACCAGATCGGTCTTTCTAAAGTGTTTGTGATTGGCTTTTATATTCATATGTGCCATTTTCTGTTTTATAGTCTCCCAATCATGTACTTTATCCTTTTTCAGTGATTTCTCCCAAGCAAAGTGACAGCACCACAACTTGAAGACAGACTTTGAGATGGATTGAAGAATGCAATGAATTAATACGGAGCAGGTAGATCATGACAAGGTGACATAAAAATTGGAAAGGAAACCTCATTCACTGGAGTAGCAAACAGGTGAACATCTTTACTGGAACTGAAATAACTGTGAGGGTAATAATCTGACACTGTAAAATCTGGGGAACAGAAGGGGACAGAGCTGTGAAGGCTATCAGGAGTTACAGACACAAAGTTTGAACAAATGAAGGATGTCCGATGCCCAGAGCATTATTTGACATCAAATATAGATCTTTTAACACAGTCACTTTCTTTAGAGAGTGAAAGGTTGATTGGTGAGTTGCCTCTAAGGAAGACCGAGGCCAAGAGGACTGTTCCCAAACCACTTTAAAAAATATGACGATACCCAGTTTGTTCTAGGTTAGCTTTATGAGGCACATGTCCAGTAATTTGAAATCTGTTGACTTGCAGAATGGGCCCAACTCCTCCTTTTCTGAGAGTATGGGTTCTCCATGAGATGCTTCAGCAAGGGCATTGATCAACTTTCAGAGGAAGAAAGACCAGGGGTTGCCAGAAACAGGCTTTGTACTGAACTCCAACTCCATTCCCAAACGTTAAGTAGTTAAGCATCACCACCTTTGAAAACCCAGCCCTTTTGCTTTGAAGCTTTGTGAGTTTAAGTATAAAAACACACATTATTGCTGGATGTAAGTAGAGTCTTCAGCCAGTAAAGCTTCTCCACTTACCTGGGTTGCAAAACCCCAGTTTTGATAGCTGGGTGCCAACTTGCCTGAAAACACCATCCAATCTATCTGATGGTAGTACTGGAGATGACTTACTGGCATCACTCTCAGAGACACACAACCCACCCTGTCAACTGAGTGATCTTCGGGGAAAAAGTCTGGGAATGGGTAAGCTTAGAAAGAAGGTACACAGCAGTCAAAATCTAATAAAGCTCTTTGTTATAAAAAAATGAGAGATCTGTTTTTTCCTAAGGGACAGTACTGCAAATGATTCTAGAAGATACTGTTGAACTTGCAAACACAATGCTCAAAGTGGGATGGTTTGAACCAGAAACCAGCTCTAGGCCTCCTAAGTAAGGGGAGGAGCACAGGCGTCCTAGTTCAAAGCACAGGCTTCAATTCTCTGCCTCGTCTCATTTCGAGCAGAAAATCTGACAAAAGCAACGCATTATCAGGAAACGAGGGGGTATTTAGGTATTTACCTAACCAAATCAAGCATGTTGTAGCTACATCTGACCCACTGCCAGTCTGCGCTGGCATGTTTTTGTGGCACGATACAGCATTTTGCAAAAACTGCTTGATTGGCCCTGCGTGTAATACAGCTTTTGTTGCTTGATACCAAGCAGAAGCAACCTATGACTTTGGATTGCAGAGACTATACAAGTACCTTCACACTACAGCATCCTTCACCAATCGCTAAATTAAATTGCTTTCTGTCAGAAACAAAACCTTCCCGGAGAAATTTCTGACCAACTGTAATATTGAGAATAGAAATGATCTTTTTTTTTTTTTTAATTTGCACATTGTCTGGAGAGAGGAAAAGCTGAAGAGGCAAACGGTAACCTCTGTTATTAACTGCTTTATCATGTTTCCCATGAACAACAGAACAGCAGCAAAAAAGCATCACAAAACCTCTGAAAAACACGGGTTGGCACATTATCAGAGTAAGTAAGGAGACAGAAGAATCAAGCACAGCTCACCTTGACAAGACCAACAACAAAATATCAGTAAAATAAACATACTAAAAAAAAAAGGAATGTATTCATTTTCAGATTATTCAGAACAAGTGTTTTGGGATATTCTGAAAGCACCATTGATTTTCCACTAATATATTAACTCCATAAGCACGACAAAAGGCAGTCAGTGTGAGCAGAGAGAATCAAATCACTTCGGAGAGGGACTTGCGCATTCCCTGTTGCAGTAGGAAGACCTCATGGCACAAAGAAGCCAGAAAATGGTGTCTTTCCCCAGCCCACCAGATTCAGCAACCACTTAAAGGCCATCCTCAAACGACTGCAATTACATTTCCAATTTCAACTGCTGGCGTAGTCATATCCTCATTGCAACTCTGCCATTAAAAGCATTTAAATTGTCTTTAATATTTCCCAAAAGAAAAAAAACCAACCTGCAGTAAACTGTGCAGTACCTTCACACCATCTAAAGAGGAGCCTAAATGATACTTGGTTAAGTAACTGTTAAACTGTAACTACGCTACGTTTACAGAGCTTTGTAAAAATGCAGTACTTAAAGGACTACAAAAAAAGATTATATTTTCCTCTCACTGAAGTATTGAAAGCAGAATGTACTCTGCTGGAAATGAAACGGTGGGCGTTTGATGGCATATTTTAAATAGTATTCCTCTTTGTGCATGCAGTGTAATGCCACCCAAGGGGGAGATTAAAAAAAAGTCTGTAATTTGCAAGTCCATTTCAAAGTCATATTGAGGATGATGGGTAATTCAGGATAGGATTCTTGAGAGAAATCTCCCTGGAAAATGTGTATGTACCTCAGGGAAGCTTTGGATTTGCTTCCCCACACTGGAAGGCTGTTCCGTCTTTCAATGTTGTTTACTCTTTGAATCTAATTTTGGAATTATTGAGTGGTTTATTACAAAGGTGTATCGTCGACTAACAAGAAGATATTTCTCTTCTGCAACCTCCAATATTTCTAAAGATCCCTTACTATTAATCTTGAAACTTTTATTGGTAGTGAGGATATAGCAGTTACTTTTACAATATGGGATTAATCCTGCTGTCAGGTACTATGAAGGTAACCAACTTTTACATGGGTGAGGACCTTCCTTCGTGGCCCTGGGAAAAACAGGATTGCCCAGATTGGTCTGATCATCCTCAATCGATTGCAAACAATATCACACTTTAAGGCTTTAGGTAGTCATCAACAGGGATTAGGAGGGAATACTCTCCTTAATAGACTTCTAGCTAAATGGGTTTTCTCTTTCTTGTGTTGCCTTCCCTGAAGCGCTACAGTCAGGCCACAGCTGGATCTGGGGAGATGAAAAGGGTAAGATCATTTTCCTGAGGTCAGATTCTCTTCCTTAGATGCCCGAGTGAGCGGATGCTTAGATTCAAATTCATCACCGAATCTGCTGTCAGAAAAGAATCTTCCCCCGGGTCAGACGAGGAAGGAGCAGGGATGGTTTCTGTCTTTGCTTGTAGTGCATAACATGGTTTCATTACAGAGATAAGCAGTTTGATCATATAATCACATCCCACTCATCAACAAGGTTAGGAGTGCCAGTGACACTGTGATCCTTCCTGTCTTTTTTTCCATGGTCACAACAATTTGTACTGCAGAAGACTGAAGTGCTTCAGTCCAACACTGAAGTCTTTACATTTAATTTAGCATGGTATCAGGCAGAAAGGAAAAGCAACCACAGAAGACCACAGCATAAAACTTGAGTGATTTCCTTTTCCTCTCAAATTCTAATTAGTTTAATTTCACTTAATTTTTGCCATACAGAAGTTAGACATCTATCCTTATTTTGTCTTCAGTGTTCTTCTGCATTAGTGGAGAGAGTGTGGTGTTTAATCGCTCTCCAAACCCTACCTTGAAATTGGCTCACTACACAGGGAGAGCCATGACAACTAACTTGGACAAGAAACCTACAGTTCATATAGCTCAAAGCAGGTGAATTTTGGAAAATTATGAAACCATAGGAAGGAAAGGGCTCAAGTATTTTATGTTGATACTTACTGCTTGACTGTTTTCAGATCAAAGAAAACAGTGATAGAAAAGCTCTTATGAGGGTATCTAATCCATTACACTGAGATGATTCCCTCTACCAGCAAGACACTGGCACAGTTGTGTCTCACTTCACTCTGCATCGAGGGGTTTTTTGTTACTGGTATGAGTGACAGATCCGAATCTGGCAGTACCTTTGGTTTGGTTCATCCAGTTAAATGAAGATAAAAGTGTATTTTGCACTACAAACAGATGACACAAAGCTTTTTTTTTTAAAAAAAACTCTATACCATCCTCTAAACATGTGAGACACACAGTAACCATAGTCAGACTATTATTTCACACTTTGATCAATGCAACTTTGCAAGTCTCTCATGCCAATAATTCTCTTCTTTTGAATTGATATTGGGTGAGATTATTAGAACAAAACCAGAAAATTCACAGTTTATACTCCTAACTTTCGCAAATGATAGGTTAAGGTTTAGCAGTGTAGTAAACTATAATCAATAATCTTGCTGTTTCTGTAATAACGCAAAAGCACCATATAGATTGTATCCATATTAGTCCAAAAATAAACATGTACAAATACGACATATATCAAATATACATATACACAATTCATTCATGAAAAGTAATTACTTGTGCTGAGAAGCGCAAAAGTCCAGTTTTGAGCTTATCAGTTAAGAATAAAGACAAAACAACATAAACTTAATTATTATTATTTTAACATGTTAAAAATACAGTCACATCAAAATAGGATACACAGTTATAAAACTGTTGCAGATGACATAAGAAAATAGTGTATATATTTTATATATAAAAATCTACAGTATTTACTAATGCCGATACATATTTGGGAGCCTTTTGTTGCTTGCACAAATAAATTGTACAGCTTTGTTATGAATTACAGAACCATTGTTAAACACTGAGATTATTACACTTAGCCACAATATTATATACATACATTTCTAAGCTGCTGTAAGCAATCAGAACTAAGGTAAGCCCAAGTCATATTTATCTTCACAATTTTAGTTTAGAGTTTCAGTGTAGTGCTTTGCTACTGTTACTTTGCTGCAGTTTGCAATTTTTAAAATATAAAATTGTCCAGTTCATTAAAAATTACATCAGACATTATATACACAAAAAAGTTTTTGAAATATACTAAGTAAATGTTACTTCCATTTGTAAAAAGTGTTTTACTTCTGTACCTTAAAACTTACAGAGCCAACCTGCAGCAATAATAGGCACTAAAGCTCATTCTTTAAAGGAAAAAAAAAAAAAATCCATTTCTACTTTTTGAGTTAACAAGTCATACAAAACAAAAGATAACAGGACAACCTTCCAAGCCATCCAAAACTGGTGTCAATACCAATGTTCGGTATTTAAGTATTAGAAAAATCTTTCTGTTAAGCACTCCAAGGACCTCTTCTGGTGAGATTCTTATCCGTCTCAACTCCCATCTGTTTCAATGGGAGGTGACTGCATCCAGCACTTACTACACAGCACCCAGCAGCTCGCAGGACTGCATCCTACATGTGCCACTTAACCATCTTTTTTTTTTTTAACATCCCCAATTCACAGTCAAGCAAAGGAAAACACAAAGTGGAAACGGCTGCAAACACTAATTAAAAATACATTACCAGGATTTTAAGCTTCCTATTAACAGTCCGGATCATTTTAGTGTAAAACACCGCACAGTGTCGCAGCAGCCTGGTAGCACAGTAGCACATGCCCGATCACAGACAGGAGCCTGCTGGCTCTTTAGGGAAAACAAGAGCAAAACAAAATGGAACCGACATGACAAAACTTAAGAGAAGGGACACTGCATACTTACATAGCTCAGGGAATATCAAGACTTGACCAAATCTCAGACTCCTGCATGTACTTCACAAGAGCGAGGTGGTCATTCTCTGATACCGCTGGATTTGGCCCTGCAACCAGTTTGTTTAGTTTGACAGCACAGCGTGGCAAAAAGTGAAGGGTGCAGCACCATTTCTGTATCTGGCATTACTCTCACTGTGCTCCAATATTTTGCATATAGGATGACATTCTGAAGGTAGATTTGGGTGGGAAGGTAAAAATTCTCCGTTTTCGATGCACCTAAAAAACTAAACACTGCCCTGAATTTTAAGCACCATTTCTTAGCCAGATTAGAGAGACATTTTTGGCTTTCTGCTTTTGCCTGCCTGCTCCTTCTTGCTGAGGAAAATGACAAACAGTAGTCAAAGAGAGAAAATTAACTCTCACATAAGATTAAATTAATAATCCCAAAGCATCTCTCCTGACCAGAACAGATACTGGGATGCTGAGGCAGCTGTATAAAAACAACAGAAATTCCCATTCAAAATGAATGGCTTCTCAAATAAATTACAAAGAAAAATTAATATGAAATAAAAGTACTTCACAAGCTTTGCCCAAAGTTAAATGCATTTACATTTAAACTCTTTAGCTCTTTTCCATATGCGTTTGTGTATTATAAATGCACACTCACACGCGCGCACACACACACATATCTATACAGTGCATTAACAATGTCAGTCAAAATAAAACTTGTAAATGTGTTACAGGTTTTAGGCAGAAAGATTGTAACACAAGATATTTAAATGTAAGGAACAACGACAGTATTACCCACATTGTATATATGTTCTTATTGCTATGCCTATGTGCATCAGATCACTTTCAATAGCTTCAATGTAAGTCTAAGAACTCAACTAGCCTTCAATGAAAGTCTGAAACATCTTTTAAACAGTGTTGTTATTTCTGAGACTCATATGAACTGTCTGCATTTCACAGAAGAACTGAGGTGGACTACTACTAACACAGTAATGTTTAATTGCTTTTGGTTCTTGCCATTTTACTAAGCATAGACACATTCTCAGAGAAGCACGGATTCATGCATAGACAATCCATCATTTCTATTTCGATAGTGTTGGGCTTGAGCTGATGGGCTTGAATATTGGTATTGTGGTGAACCATGCTCTTCAAAGGTTGGTGAAGTCCTGTATCTTACTGTACTGTCCACAGAAACAGCAGGAAGACTATGGTCTTGAAGAGGCGTTGACTGAAAACGCTGATATTTCTGGAAATTATCCAAGTGGCCTTTGTTAACGTCTTGGCTCCAGGGCTGCCTGTAGGGTTCATGTCTGTAAATATACGCAGCATCTGGCCACTTTCTATCTTCTGGTAAATAATCCACTGGAGGGATTATGAATTTGACACCTGTGGGGGACCTCGGGTTGCTGGTATAAGCATCGACAGGGGCTACTTCTATCTGAGCAGGGGTTGGTGAAAGAGGATTTTGGCGACTGGCAGGATAGGAATTCATTTGTAGTTTATCCAGAGAATAATCTACTGAAATAAAAGAACCATATGGCCTACCAGAAGGGCTGGTTCGATTCCCATGATAATGTAGAGGTACAGAGCTTGTATTGCCTACACTGGAAACATGTTTTGGAGAATTTCCATGGTAAGTAGGTGGATTACTATAACATGGCAGTGGCTGTTTTACATTCAGTCCATGAGGTGGTCCATCAGTTTGTGATGAGTATTTGGGAGATCTGGGTTGTGAAGCGAAGGTATAATTATTGGGTATTTTTAACGGAGTTGGTATTTTTTCAGTTTGCTTTCTTGGACTATTAGAATATGTTATGTGCCTAGGGCTCTGTGGATGAGCCCTCTCAAGCATCTCTTCAACAAGATTCTCATGCTCACTCTCAACTTCCGGAACATTGTCATACTGCGATGCATTAGACCCTCGCTTACCTTCATCAGCATCCAAAACCCTCATCTTTTGCTTTACATTCAAAGGCTGCATTTCTCCAGGACTTAGTGGTGGGCCCGAAACCAAATGGTTTATTTGCCTTCCTTTCACCTCTGCAGCAAGTTTCATTGTCTTTTCAATTATTTTGATATCAGACGGTTTATTCCACTTAGGTACAAATTCCCTTCTTGTATTTGAAGTAGCATTAGAATTTTGATTAGCAGCTGCATTATTATACTGTCTCAAGTTGTCTTGCTCTGTTGGCTGAGGCTTTCTTCTGGTATCTACCTCATTCTTAGGCACACTACTTTGTGCCTCTATTGGTCGAGTCTTCTGCTGTTTTAAGGAAGGTTTCTTTTCCAGTGAATTAATTCTTTTTCGGTTATTGGGCGAACTTTCTGGTTCTTCTGCTGGAGATGGTCTCCTCTCTGTCCTTGTCGTTTGTGTGCCAGTGCTGTTCTGCCCATTAAGCACTGGAGTGGAGTTAAGCATAGCAAGCTGAGGTCCTGATGGAATCTGCCCCAACGGCTTCTTTGGAAATTCATCTTCTTTACCTAAAACAAGAACAGTAATAATATAAATTCACCTTTGTACAGAAGTCGTCTTTGATCTGTTGGTCATGTAAGCAAAAATAGCTACGAACTCTATTACCTGGGCCTGTCTCTGGTTCATCATTCTGCTAAAGACCTCAAAGGTTTTCCTGTATATTGTTTAGGCTCTCATCTCAACTAGTTACTCTAGTCTTCCTTTCTACAACTGATGCAATCTTGCCAAGCTTTTGCTCGTTCATGACACTGCTGCAAAAAATTATTTTCCTAGATGACATTTTGGTCACAGTAACTACTCTGTATGTAACTCTCCTCACATTGCCCTTGTCACATTAAGTAAACTACTTTCTCCACTTTAAAAATCCTTCCCAATATCCATCTCCCAATCTATTGTCTTCCATTCATTCATCTTTTAATGTTCACCTCTGGTAAGCTATACTATCAGCTCCTCGCTCACATGCACAAGCTTCCTAGCAGACATCTTCGAACTTTCTCTCACTTTTTTTTTGGGTGGGGCTCCTCATTAACATTTGCACAGTTAGGTCCTTGTTCCCCCTCAACCCTTCCCAGAAATCCCATTCTCAGTATTAAAAAGCTACAGTGTAACTAAAGGTTCTATGCAGAATTATATTTTTTTCAGTACAGTTTTTATCAGTTACAGAACAACTGAAGTAGCTAATACTAATGCTGGCTACGTCATGATTTCAATTCAGTGTTCAATGGACGAGTTTTGCTGAACACAAGGACATCATTTACAGAAGTAGGATATGAATGGAAAGTTCTCCCAGACTGGAGCTCAACACATCAGAACAGCCAGTGGTAAACATCAGTTATGTGGAGACCCAGAACAACCCACATTGCCACTACAGAAAGAATAAAGGAGTGTTTCATTGCTTGATGCTGCTCATAGAATAATTTACATGGAATTTTCCACTGTAGTCTTTCTCCTTAGCAGTCAACGCCCTTCATATTCTCAGCCAAAGTCTTTTATCATATCCACTTGCATATAGCTTATTTAATTGTGTAATACATTACTTTCCCATTATAAGCAGAAAAGGTCACATAGTTCTCATTAAACATATTAATCTAAATTTAATTTATTTTATGTTCAGTTATTTCTCCAAAATAAAAAAAACTTTTAAAGTCAACATAACAAAACAAATCCTACTCACTCTGTATCTATTAAGCAAAAGCTCTGTTCTAAGGAGAAAAAAAGAAATGGTACCCTTGCTTAAATGCTATGCAAAATAAATCCTATAAAATAGCTGTCAGTAAAATAATTTTGTTTAATCCCTGCTTCTTCCTAAGACAGAACTGTAGAATCTTTCCCCATCATCAAAGATCATAAAGTTAGCACCTCATTCTTTCTAACTATTTGCAATTAAAATTCCTTTTATGTGTCTATATGGGTTCACAGGAGTGAATACATGCAAATGTCTCTATCCCTGACACAAGTGCTGTGGTTAGAAGTGAGCTATGTTCATTTCTACAGTCAATAGTGTGAGTTCAATCTTTAATGACTGGCTCATGATAGAGACACACTGAGGAAAGCCAGCAGCCAAGGTCAGTATTATTTATTATAACAGCATAACAAACCACCATCACAGATCAGTTGCTATATAAACTAAATGAAAACTTACAGTTTGTGCCAGCTAGGACATAGCAGGAGGACAGCAGAGAAGAATACAATGACGCCATGTGTCACGACAAGATAACTAAATAGAAAGTACTTAACAGAAACAGGCTGGTTTTGCCAAAACTAGCCTTTTCTTGATTTTCAAAGTCTTCATGTGAAGCCAAAGGTCATACAGAAACCTACCCTTTCCTTTAGAAAGTTACCCTTTCTAAAGTTGAAAAGTTATGAACTCCGTAACATTAGAAACCTCATTTTACATAAACACAGCCTATCTAGGCTTTCTGTAGAAAAAATCCTCCACTCTTATTTACCCCTAGTTATCCTCTGCTCAATTATGATCATACGATTATTTAGATACACAAACCTATGCTCTTACACTGAAGGTACTCACTGTCTATCTTGCTACGACTTAGTAAAGGAAGATACTCATGCTGAGCCCTCTCCTCGATTACTTGTCCCCAAAGGGGAGATTCCACATGTTAAATCATCTTACAGGATTATACACCTGGCACACTACACTCCATGATGGAGAACACCTATGCAGATGGTTGCAGGACAGTGTAGCAGGTTACATGCTGGGTTAGAGCCTCAGCATTAGGCTCCAGTGAGTGGCTCTTGGAATGACAAGTCTCGTGCGTTGTTCTCTTTTGCTACAGGGCCTCACTATTCACAAATCAGGTTAAGATCCGGAGCATGGATTTGAAGACTTGCACTCCCAAGCAGTGCACCATTGGAAGAACAAATGAGAGGACAGAGGAATGAGTTGCGTGGATGCTGTAAATGGATGATTTAACAGCTCTGCAATATACTGTCTGCCGCACCAGCCTCTTCAAAATCGTTCTTCATTGTTTATGACCAGGAGTTCACTTTCTGAGAACTTGCTTCAGCTTCACAAAAGGCATTTGTACCATTTAATTCCATTTGTATCCTCAAACACAGTGTTGATGAAAGCTGAAGATTTTGTCTTCTAAATAAAAGTGAATTTTGCCCATAATAAATATTCCTCATACTGGAACTCTTTATTACAGTGCTTTCAATCTTAGTAATTTTGAATGTTAAAATAGCATGAAGTTTGAATTAAGAAACAATACTCAAAGTACATACCAAAAACTTGTCATCTAAATCATATAGAACTAGTCTTTATATGCTGCTAATCCATTTACAACCTCCAGGTGATCCACAGTAGTTATGAGATAGCATAAGAAAATGGCTCCTTAACATCTGTGAATTATTTAATTTCTATCCTTGTGTGCATTAAATGTTTTAGAAAAATGATTTCTTTTCTTCCATGCTTGAAATTAAACTATTCAGGTTATCTATACAAAAAAAAAAAAAACCTGAAGACAAATTCCTCGAGTAGCTGCAATGCTTCCTTCATTTGTACGAAGACGTTAAAAGCACGAACTTTCTTCCAGCTTTTAGTCTAAGAAATGCATACAGAGCAATATGAGATCCTTTGAAATACACTTGAAGGTGGGTTTTGTGTGAGTTTTTTGGTTTTTAATTTCACACACTTAAGGTTTCTTAATTACCATTAAGCTCTAATAAAACCCAAGTTAGAATACTGCAGACGTTTTTACTGAATTCTATCTAGGCTGCTTTGAATATTACTTTCTGTCTTTTTTCCTTCACATTTCAGGGTAAAAGAACACACTACAACTAGGCATATGTGGGCTGCACTGTCTAGATGATGTATGCTTGGTTGAATGAATGAAAGCTGTAAAATGAGTATCAGAGAAGTCTCATCATGTCTGTTGTGAAACTGTTAAAACTCAACATTAATTTTTGTACTGAGTAACAAGCAAAGTGTTCCAAGACAACAGTTCATTTAGAAGAAAACCTCTGCATTCTAACAGCATGATACCATGTTTACGGGCTGGTAATATGGTGCTTTCAGGGAAAACAAAAATATGGAACAATGAGTATGTGCGGAAGGAGGGTCAGTGGGGAAAAGAAGAAATACATCTTTAAATCAGTCACAGGGCTTCCACAGAACTTGGTTTAACTCGACCTCAGACAAAACTGACACAGGTTGCTTAATCAACTACATCTGCATACGAAACTTTAAGAAAGGCCACGTTGCTAAAGGTACTCAATTCAGTAATCAAAGCTAGGAAGCACAGCCTTTGTTCTGGTTTAAAAATGCTTGAGCTCTCATCACCTCCTGCCATAAAAAGCATTGAAAGGAAAGGAATTGCATAAGGATCTATGATCCTGCCGCACAAAGACATCCTGCATACCGGTCACCTTCTAAAGGAAAACTAATTTGTTTTAAAACTGCAAAATAGATAATTAATTCTAATTTCAGTATACAGATCATACACACATATACATACACACAGACACACAGAGCTGTCATTTCCAGTGGAACTACCAAGTACTTCAAAACCAAATAAAAATTCCTGAAGTTAAAAAAAAGTCCACAAAATTAAACAAGCAGAGGATAACCAAATCTATCGTCATGCACATTAATACAATGAGACATTCCTCAAATGCACAAAACGACATGCAAACAATGTCCATGAATGCTTTAAGCAGCCCACTGTCAGCAAGAATAGCAAGAAAACCATGATGCTGCATGCTGGCAAGAAAGAAAGAAAGAAAGAAAGAAGGTAATAAAAGCATAAGGCTGAGGAAAAGAAATCACAATGCAAAGCAACCAAAAGAAACCAAGTCACAACACACTCAAACAGCTCACCAGAGAAGCATGCAAAAGCACCACTTCTTCTTACAAGCTGCGTATCTTTTATCTACCAATTTTCCACTCCAAATCTGCCTAAAGCTTCACACACAGCTCTCAACCATCATCTTTACTACTTCCACTAAACTCGCTGTTCAAACTCCTCAGATCTGAGCATGCAGAAATTTTATTTGGATGTTTTGAAGGACTTTCAATTGAATATCTGTTTGTGCTGTGGATCCGAAATCTGAGTTAATTCACTTTCTGGACATACCCGTCTGACTCAGGAATGCAGAAACTTTTGAATCCTACAAGAAGTATTTCTGGGACAAGTGCTTTTCTATACCATCTATGACATTTACACACAAGGTTTAAAAGTATTTTAAAACTAGAAGTTAAGACAAAGCTGTCCAGTTCAGCTGTGATTGTTCTGGCAGCAACCTCTATAATCATCAGATGTGCCTTTGTCTTCTGAAGGGAACCAGGCAATCAGATTTTTCACAGGTTGCCAGTGTTTGCAGGAGATGCAGAACTGAGTAACTCTCATCCTTCTCTCTCCCTCTTCCTTGAACAGAACAGGCTTCTAGACAGAGTTTAGTTACTGGCTTTTCCCAAAGACAAACATAATAGCTTATATGAGAATTTACAGAGCTGGGACTATAGGATTTTCTGGTTTTCCTTTAGAAGAAAGGTAGTGATTTAGTTGGCTTGTATGCAGAATAGCATAAAATAAGCAAACAACGAAGAAAATAGGGTAAAAAATGGGCGAGGAAGGAGAGAAAAGTAGAAGGAGACAATTTAAGCAAAACAAGAACAATCAGGTGCTTGTTTGCTGCTGATAAACATATTCCCTGACATGAAAAGGAGCAAAGCAAATATGAGCAGATCTGACTGTTCCCAGAAAGATAAGAAATTCAAGTCATATTAAAGCAAGTTTTAGTCTGCTGACTTCTTCCTGCTCTAACAAGTCTTGGCCACCACCCAGTGGAAGTCGATCTCAACTACAAGACTTTTACAGATAATTGCTTCAGGAGGCACTAACAGCCTCATGCATTGAATAGCAGACATATAATTGGAGTAAAGTGCTTTAAGTGCTCTCTCCGGTGAATAACAGTCTAGTCCTTAATTTCAGCACCAGCATACATGCACTTTGACTGTTCTAACACAATTTTCAAGGATGTTAATGGCCATAAAAACAACTCTTAAAATGACATCTTGATATTTTGTGTTTATTTTCCATCAGTGACGTCCCATCTTACTTCTTCAGTTTACAAGTCCAAGATAATTTTAAAAAAATTTAAGTGCCTGCACCTGAAGTTCAAGCTGCTGTCTGAAAGTCAACCTCTCCTCCTCTTTTATATGCCGTCTTTGCCAAAGGAGTTACTAAAATGAAATCTTGCGTGACAACTTGAATGTAGAACACAACACACTGTTTGCCTTTCAGCTGCTATGTCACTTTTGTAGTACTGACAGTATGGAAAACTTACTTTATAAATACCTGCATTTAGATAAACTATAGAAATGTTAACATATTTGGTCACCAACCAGAAGATACAGGGGGCCAGCTCTATGTCTGTAAGCTGCCTTTGCAAAAAGAAATTTCTAAAATTAACCACTCTTGTTTGACATCCCTAATCCCACATTTCTTCCAGAAAACATACTTTCTTGAAAAGTCAGCTTAAAATAGCACTATGAACAATGACCAACATAACTATCTGGATCATATTTTTAAAAAGCATGCAAGTTTTAATCAGTAAAGATTTTTAAATTATGCAAAGCCAATGTCTAACACTGCTGAAAATAATATACTAATAATATTAGTATAATTTCATAAATTAATTTCCTTCATAACATTGTAAAGTAGTTGTATCACACAAGAAACAAGGCAGAAAAATTAGTTCAGTTGATTAAAATATGAAGTGCATTGCATGACATAGCTACTTGTGTATTCTTCAAGCACAAGTGAAAAATCCAAAATTCCTCTGAAACAAAACACAACCAAAAGAGATACACCATCAGGAACAGAAAAGTCAGGTTGACTTACATGTTTCTATTGTTTTGGCAGACAAAAGGTGCAATAACAGCAAAGAATAGACATTATTTAATAGATTATCAACCTAGTATACACTTCTGCACTGTCACTGATGAGTATTTAAAATAGATATTTAAATATAAGATACTGATAATAAATTTATTTAAATATACCGTTAAAGATAAATAGCATATAAATATCTAAAAATTTATGGCAAATGCAAGATTCAAACTTTGTCAGTTTTCCCTTTTGTTTAATAAAGTCAGACACTATAAAAACTACATGTATTAATATATGGACATTGTTTATTAAGGACTGCGCTATTTACATAGTCTTACAGGAATAACTTACAGCAAAGCTGAAAATTCTATCCATAACTTGTGAGCATTTAAAGAATTTTGCTGTTGTTTTAAACAGCCAAGGAAAGAATCTGCATCAAGAAATTTTGGAACTCAATGGTGTATAGCAAGAAAATTCCTTTCATTGTGCTCTAGACATCGTCCTTGAATTAAGGGATTGTCCACTCTGCGTCAGATCTCGCTCCTTGAGAAGATGTAAACAGGAGCCATACAGATTTAGACGAGCGTGCCATTCAAGAACCTGCCATGGTGTGGATACCCTTCATAATCTTCCAGGTAATCCAGAAAATACCAGTTGCCTTTTTGACTAAATTTGCTTGAGGGTGTGTTAGAGGAGAAGTAACTTAAAGGACAGTTTCTACCATTTAGCTTTTACAGCCTGCCTCTCTGAGGGCTCGATATCCAAGCAGCTTGCCAGTAAAAAGTGTGCTTATCCATACAGTTTACTGTCTCCATACAGTCCCTGGAACAGGGATGCCTACCTTAGGTTTTGCGAACAGCACTTCAGATGCAAGCCATCCTCTGAATGTTACAGCTGCCAAGTACAGGCTATCCTATGCTGGCCAGCAGTTAGACTAGAAATTACCACAGAGGAATGAAAATTCATGGTCTGCTTTATGCAAAATAGCCCTATTATTGGTAAAAGTATTTCACTGACATCCGAAATTAGCATGATCTGCTTAACATCCATGCTGTAGCTGAGCATTTAAGGGTTTTATCAATGAGAAAGTATTAAATGAAGTCCCTTCCTTCCTCTCTGCTCCAAAGGGAATAAGGAGCTCCTTAATTCAGTGGGAGAAGCCACGAAGGAAGCAAACCAGAGAAAGCTGCATCAGACATAAGCAGATATCCACTTTAAAGTAACGCAAAAGTTATTACCTCTTTTAATATCCTACTGCAGTTTACCCTACTACTAGGGCAGGAAAATCTATACAGCCTAGAAATGATGCCAGATGGAAAATTCCACTGAGCTTAATTAGCTCACTGCTATTCCTGGATGACAGATACCGATGCAACTGTAAGACGGAGATTTTTTTCTTTTTCCTAACATGCATTTTTACTTTAATTCTTAAAGGTGCAATTGTTGCTCAATAGGAGAAAAAAAAAAAGTACAAGACAGGAAGTAGTGCTTCGATTTCAACTGAGAAAACTAAAATAAACACTATTTTCTCAGGCTACAGTGGATATTTAAATGAACAGTTCAGTATTTTTTGTGCGTATTACTGCATGACATAGAATTGTTTCCTAAGTTTGACATGAAATTAGACCAAAAACAGTAAAAAGAGACTGAAGGTAGTAAAGATAGCAGAGTCAGACAGACATGTGTATTGGCTTTGCATGGCAAGGTTTTGGTAGCAGAGGAGCTACGGGAGTGGCTTCTATGAGAAGCTGCCAGAAGCTTCCCCTATGTCCGATGGAGCCAATGCCAGCCAGCTCCAGGACAGACCCACCGCTGGCCAAGGCTGAGCCTATCAGTGACGCAACGGGGGTAGTGCCTCTGGGGTAACAGATTTAAGAAGGGGGAAAAGTTGCTGTGCAACAGCAATGGCAGTCAGAGAGAGTAGTAAGAATATGTGAGAGG
>NW_009629397.1:0-21568 GCF_000690535.1 Cariama cristata
TCTCACTCCTCTCTTCTGGCTACGACTGCTGCTGCACAGCAGTTTTTCCCCCTTCTGAATTCTGTTACCCAGGGGCACCACCCCCATGGCTGATGGGCTCAGTCTTGACCAACAGCAGGTCCATCTTGGAGCCAGCTGGCATTGGCTCTGTTGGACATGGAGAAAACTTCTAGTAGCTTCTCACAGAAGCCACCCCTGTAGCCTCTCCACTACCAAAACCTTGCCACGCAAACCAATACAACTTGTAACAATCAACACACATACATGTGTCTGCATGGGTGTATGTACCTACAAATACAGGAATCACTTAACATCTTTTGATCGTGGCAAAAGAACCATAGTGTGTTTGTAATGGCATGATTATTTCCTCCATACATGAGTCCTACCTCCAAAAGACATTGCATCCAGCCACCTAGCTCATGCAGTGGTGTTGCCTGCATCGGGGTGGTTTTGGGCATCACTCGTGTTGGGGCTGGGACTGATTCTTCTGCTGGCACAGATGATCTCAAAGAAGGTATCCCATTTCGAGAGTGATTTGGTCTACCTGGCTAACCTTACAAAGTATGAGATCATTATGCCTATCTCTCGGCATGCACCTTACCAGCTCATTACCTCTTTCTTAGCCTTTCCTCCTCTGTCTATGTCTTATTCAGGACTGATAAAAATAAATTAAAATATCAAGTGGAACATCTTAGAGCAAATGTCTTCACGATGGTTTTATTGCTTATTTTCAGCACTGTCAACCACAGAGAAGAACCTCCTCTGAAGCAAGGAGATGAACCAAATACAAAGGAAAAAAAATAGCCAATTCATTGCATATGTACAGAGTCAGAACAAAATAAATAACAACGGGCAAAAGGCCATGAAACAAGGCAGAGATTTCACCTGTGCTTAGCAAGCAGGCCTGTTCTCACTGGCATGGAGAATACATCACAAGCACCTAGGTACATAAAAGTCCACAGAGACAGTGATTCTCTGTTCACAGCCAGTTTTCATCAGTCTTTGCTGTCAAAGCTTATTTACAGGAGGGCAGAGCAGAGGTGCTTACAGTTTGAGTGAGAAGTCAGTTGGCACCAGCTACTGAACAACAGCTTGAGGTGTCTGAGTCTGAAAAATGCACTTTTGAATTCAAAAGTGCCTTTTTGAACTTAATTTATCATCATCAGAGTATCAAAAATGTGTCTTTTTTTTTCTTTTAAAATGTGCTATTCAGATTTCCTCTATGTACAAATTTACAATATCCACAAAACTGGGGTATAAAACACTAGTGCTCTGCAGATGCCAATTTGCGTGTTCTAAAGACCTGGCCCTCAGAACCCAAATGGGTATTATTTCCCTTACAGACCTGTTACGTAGTTTCCAGTCCCAAGATTTGTCTTCTTCCCTGTGATTTTACAGTATGCTAGAAATAACCAGGGTTTCAAACCCAGAGCACTTCAGTACATAGAGCAACACCATGCAAGCAAACAAGGAGTTAGGACATTCAGACAGTAGGAGGTGGAAGGGATGGTCCATGGGCCCAGGAAACTCCTAATTCCTAAAAGCCATAGTTTACAACTGTACAGGTCTCCAGGGGAAAAACAAGATCAGTCATTGTCATTGTACCTCATCAGACTGGTATGTAAATACTGGGTTTGGAGCTGGGGCAAAAAGTTGACTAACTGAAAGAAAATGAAGTGAAATCCATGCTGTTCCAGATTTTGGGAAATAGGACTCCACATACCAGTCTGGGACTTAATTCTTTTCCCTATTACATCTGTTTAGTTCCAGAATGATACTAGCAGACTCATTCCACATTGACATAGATACATATGAGGCCAAAAGCTTGGCCTCCTGCTCTTCGAGGGTCTTCTACAATCAAGAAGCATTATGGTCTTTGCCACCATAAGCATCGGTGTGTGAAAAGTGCAAAGTTGCAATGCGAGCCAGGGAGCTCAGGACTGCAGTCCTTGTCTCCAAGAGTTTGGCACATTCATTGGTGCAGAGATGCCTTGGGAGGAAGCACAGGGCTTTGCCTGGGCTGTCAACACCCCAGTTGCGATCCTTTCTTCAGTTAAATGCCCTACCTGAAAGCAGAGAGGCTGGGACACAGCAGGGTGGAAGCATGTTTTACATGGGCTTTGGTGTTAAACCTAGATTCGTCTTCCAGAGAAGAAACATCGCTTCTCAGTCTTCTTGCTTCTGATACCACGTGGATTCCCATAGGCCGTTTATCAAACCAAGTTGAACTTGTGCGGACAGAATAAAATAAGCTTCACAAAGGCACATACTGACATTTCCCAGTTTGAGAGACTCCCTTTTAGTCTGAAAATATTTAAATATTTCATATTTCCTGCAGAAACCCTTGTTTTTTGCCTTGTTTAAACATTGTGGTGAAGGTGGAAGGAATGGAGACAAAATAATCCCACCAAGCCCCTTTAGTCCTGCCATGGAGCAAAGTGATGTTCACTCCTGAGTTTTCTTTGGAATTTCATTTTGCTTTTTAAGAACCACTGGCAGTCTTTCATTAATCAGCAGGTGCACCTCTCTCTGAAAGTATTTCCATCAGATTGGAACAGAGATTTCGTTTTAATCCCTTCGCTCGCACAGCCCTGTGACACAGACACCACCCTGCCTCATTGCTTCGGAGCTGAACGGGAACCAAGTGGCATATTGAAAAAAGAAGGAAATCTGCTGATTAGTTAATGTACAAAACATTTTTTCTCCAGTAACACCTTCCTTAAGAAAAATATAACTACTTTCTAGGCAAAAAAAATAAAGTAAAATAAAATAAAATATTCAGGTGTTTCATTTCCTGGGCATTCTTGGGATTCCTTTTTCATTCCATAACTGCAGTAATGCTGCTGCTGCATATATACTGTTGATTTTTAAACTAGTTTCAAGTCAATGGCTCGAAATTCTGCAACAGCCTAGAATTTCTTTACTGCCCTTTTTTAAATGCTGAACATGGTCATAGTCTCATTTCTTGCTGCTTATGAGAGGGCCACAGAGCAATATAGGTCCCAGCTGAATAGAAATATCTACAGTCTAATGTTAGCATTGAACTTTGTTCCTCTAGACCTTGAGACAATAATTTAATGTTTACATTTTAATTGTTCCATACTTATTAATAATTGTTTATTAAACAACTTTGCATGTTGTTTATTAAACTACTGAGAGTGACTAATTCACAGGAGGGGTTTGATCTCTCACTGATATAAAAAGGGAGTAAACAGTTCCAGGTTGAAGATAAAGGAATTATTCTAAAGGCAAATTCCAGTTTAATGCTGGTGTAATTCAGGAGTCACTGGTAGTGAACAGATCGGTGCAAGTGGGATCAGAATTTGGCCTGATTTCTGTCAAAGTTTTGGCGTCCAAATTCATGATTCTCAAACATCTAAAAGCCTGTCACACTCAGGTATGCCTCTTAATCGTATTTTGCAGCAAATTAATGCAGTTGCCTTCACTGGAGTCATTCCTCTTACACTGGAGTTAAGGGGGTCAGACTGGTGCTTTGTGAGCAACAGCGGCAGTCCTGAGCACTGCATCGTGTATTCTGCACGGGTTCAGGGCAACGCAGCTTGGGTTGTCATTCGGGGTTGCAGTGAGGTCCTTGAACGTCATTTTATTGATGAGTTGGATGAAAAACAGAGTAAATGAGGCCATGTTATTGGGCCAAATTCCTGCACTAAGCCACTTAAATGAGGACTTGATCCAAATGTCATCGTTCACTTGATTGCTCATATCCCCAGAGTGAAAAGCTCTGATTTCACCACTGACTCCTCTGTTCTCCTGAAATATGAGGCCAACACAGCTGGGCTGGCAGCTCTGCACTGCCTGCATCACTAATATTGCCATGCCTGTCACAGCAGGTATATCCAGCACATTCATTTAATTTCTCAAACATCCTTGACAGCATAATGGCTATGTGGTGGGATGTTCGCTGATGAAATAATTGCAAGTAGGATGCCTGGGGGCACTTTCCTGGCATGCTAACATAGTCAACATTTTTTGAGGAGCCCCTCAGTTTAGGTCAAATCCTATCTTCAGGCTCCCATGCAGAATAGCCTGGTGGTGAATCTCACATGCTGCAGAAGGCCCTGTGGCATGGGTAAGTAACCAGTTGAATTTTTCCCTTTCACGTCTCTAAAAGGCGAGCCCAATCTTGCTGCTTTTGGCATATGGTTGGTGTTGGCATTGGTTAGCACAGGGTTGAAAGGGAAGAGAAGCTGTAAATACAAAGCAGACAGTTCTCCTGCAAATGGAGTTACAAGCACAGGAAGAGGAAAAGGAAGGTGAAGAACAGAGGCAAAACGCACAATGTGTCTCACCGCTCATGGCTCACAGACATGGACCTTCTACCCCAGCAAGGCTGCTGAAAACAGATGGGAAGGGTTTCCCTCACATCTCACAAATGAAGTTGTTGGCAATAGTGCATCACTTATGCTCAACAGCTTTGCGCTCAAACTTCTCCTTTGCTTGTGTGGGACCTAGGATTCAAGTTCACACCTTAGGCACCCCAGGGGACGCATTAACAAGATTGGGCACGCTCCTCTGCAGCCCACTGATTTTGTTGGGCATAAAAAGCTACCATGATAGATAGAGCGGGTGAATGACTTTGCAGCCTGATGAATCAAATCTTCCGAACTCTAAACCAGTGAGACGAAGCATTTTATACCATGTGGAACAACTTGGAAGCTGAAAGAGAGCTTTCCCTTGCCTCCTCTGGGCTTCCTTGCAGCTAGGCATTCACATGGTGAAACGCAGAGCTAGGTCAAATCCTTCTTTGAATCAGAATCAGAAAATGAACTGGTGGGACTTCTCCAGCATCTTCTGTGTGAGTCCTAATCCAGGTCTGAAAGCACTCACCAGAGCAGCATCAGCACCAGACACAAAGAATGTCCTTGCTTCTGAGAACCTCATGGAGGTTTCAACGGGACCTTGTTCCTGGGGTGTCAGGGCATAAGGGCTTCAGTGCAAGCAACATGGGAAAATTTTAAGTCTCCTCTTGGTTTCTCTGGATTTTGGGAATTAGGGAGATGCTAAGAGAGGATTTTAATGATCTTATGGCATGTCAGTGTTGGATTCTAACTGCTAATGGCATGGTTTCAGTGTAACGTAGCTGTAATAAAGATGGTTTGCATCTGGCTAGCCTGGGGTCTCATCAGCACTCTAATTCCAGGACCATGGAGCTCATTATTACTATCTTCACAATATCTACCTCTCCCCTTAGATTTTGCAGGCTGGGTAGCCATGGCTACACTGTGACAGCATCTGAGCTAGCTCACTGAAAACTCATGACTGCATGTTTACCCTTCACGGCAGTTGTATCAGAGTATCTCATGCCCCTTACTGACTTCAGCCCTCTGGCTGTTCTCAGTCCCACACGTGGAGGAATATTTGGAAGCAGCATCGAGCTCAGATGATAACAGGTATAGCACTGGGGAGGGTTATGACATGCAACAACCGCCCTCTCGGAACTGAGAAAGGAACTGGATGTCCAGATCCACAACTCTCCTCCTGGGCTCAGTGTGGTTTGTTGGCAGTGAATCACAGATGCTTAAGGCAAGCAAACAAGCAAGCAAAACAAACCTCAAACCCACCAAACTAAAGATGCTTCCCATCAATGAACTATATTTCCTTATGAAGAAAAAGAAGTCCGGGTGCCGTTAGTACCTGGTGCATAAGTTGAGATCTCTCAGCTCTGAAAGAGGAGCCCACCTTCCTTTCCATGTACATGTACTGGTGACCCAGACTCTCCTTCACGAGCCCAACGCTATGGCGTGTTATAGTGGGATGACAGCAGCCCAATTACTAAGTGTACACATGAACTGGGCAGGGATTTCCCACTCCCAGTGTAAAACTGGTGCAACCCCATTTGATGCAGTTGGGTGGGACACAAACACGACCATCCGCATCCTTGTGTTGTCTGTCTTCTGATTGAGTTTGGGATTGTGGGGATTGTCTTGAACACAGTGCCTGGGAGCATGAGCTCCATGTGATGCCCTGTAAACCTCCAGCCTGGCATGTCTGAGCAGGATTTGGTTTCATACCTCTCCTTCTCCCCTCCATCAAAAAAAAAAAAAAAAGAAAAAAGAAAAAAGAAAAAAACCCCAACTATTCCCTTGATTTTAACAGGATCTATGTGTGTTCTTCAAATAGGGATTGCCCCTATATGGAAACTAATAGGCCCTCAGAAAAGAGGTAAAATACACATGCACATCTTAAAGATCTAACAATGCCTTCATCATATGATGAAATCTCCCTGCAAAAGCTGAAGAAGAAATCAATTTAATAGCTCCTTCACTCCTTCCTGACTCCTGGAGTGCCAGTTATGTGCTGAGACAACCTTGTTCTGATGAAAGCAATTTTGCTTGCTGCTGTGATGCTATTTTTTTCATCTGGAGAGTGGCTCCTTATGGCAGGTCTGATTCAATTAAGGATTACAGGGTTCTACATCTCCCTTTCCTGGCAGTGTGTGCTAAACAAGTGCAAACTAATTACAGACCAATTGTTTTCACCTGATCCCTAATGATTCTGAGTGTGTTAATGCACCAAGATCTATGGGTGAACTTAAAAAGAATGAAAAACACAGCCGTGCTCCTCTTTTGGCATCTGTACCTGGTTTTTATACATGCAAATTGAGTTTCCTGTTCATTGAAAACAACCAAACAAAACACGATGTCATGAACATGGCGCAGAGAAGGACATTCATGCTGTTCCTTCTCAGTGACCTGCTTTTCCAGAGGGTACCCAAGGGCGCTTGGAAAGCTTGTGCTAACAAGGATGGTGGGCAATTAGCAGAACATGCTGCAGCACTGGGGCATCCTCTGAGGAGCTTTCCTGGTGCTGCAGCTTCGCTTTCACACGTGTAAAATGCAAAGGCAGAGGCTCTGCGCTGGCCTCTCCCCATCCTGCTCGTGTTCTTCCTATCCCTTCTTCCTGTGTCCCCAACTCTGTCTTCAGTGCCTCAATATCACCTCTTAACAACAGGACTTTTGGCACATTCATATGTTTGGCATGTTTTTTTTTCCTGCTTATTGCCTCTCTCTCTCCTTTACTGGCTCATTTTTTAAAAAGTGCAATTTATCTGTTTCAGAGATGCCGGTTCTGATAAAGCCACCAAGGACTCAGGCTCTCTCCTCCCTTACCCCTGTAGTTCATGATTTATGACACATCAGGATTTCCCAGGCTCTCCTCAAGTGACTGGGACCTTTACTCATAGGTATCAACCCCTGAGGGCTTGAAACTTAAGAGTGAAAGGTCTGAAAAGAGGGAGAGAAAAAGTATTTCTCTGCCATTTGGCTTGTCCGATCTTGTTCTGGATGCCAGTGGCTTTTCCAGTTTTGTGTCCTCTGTCGGCTCATGCGGAGCACGTCATTTCACAAGGATTTGTCATCATGTCGCTGATTCCTGGGGATCCTTCTGTCTCTCAGTTTCTCTCTTGAATGCTCAGTGCTTGGAAAGCCTCTTCCCATCACACCAGAGAGAATTCGGCCTGGAAGCCAGAGCACCGGCGTGTCTTTGGTGAGCACTTGGTCAGCATGGAGATCTGGGTGCTGAAGTTGGTGCCATTGCTGCCTAAGGAAGGGTGGTGATACTTCATGTCCGAGCCCAGGAACCGCTCCAGATGCCACCTCCGCCACTTTCGCTTAAGCTCAGCTTGGACCTAGGCAGTAGAAAGACAAGCAAGTCAGCAGAGGGGAGCATTTTCTATTGCTCTGACTTGACTGACTGAGCAGCCATGGGCAATCCACCTACCAAGGGGCCAAGAATTATTTTATAAAGGTCACTAAACTCAACCTGGCCAGAAGCTTTAGCCACATAGAAGGTGACACTCCAGGCTGTAAAATACTAGAGCAGAAATCCCTGAGTTTCAGCAGAAAGGTGAGCACAAGGAATTTCTTATCTGATACAGTGAAGGTGCCAGACTACTTAACTTTGATGTCAATGTATTCTATACTTTGTGAGTATAATTAAGATTATTATTTTCACTGCCCTGTTTTTGTCTGTTTTAACTATAGCTTGTTTGCAAAGCTGTCAATACAGCTGTGCTTTTTTGATAGAAACTACTTGTTCCAGCTCAGGGAATTTACAGACAACATCTGGTTTACACTGTCCAGATTCAAATCCTGAACAAACCTGGCCACCCTCCCTGTCCCCTCCTGCAGCCTTCCAGTCAAAATTTTTAGATAACTGAATTAGATAAAACAGCTGTGTCTGAGGGTCTCTGGGATCAGCAAGCACCGGAATAGTACAATACCAGCATGCAAATCCCAGGACTGGAAACACGGGAAAGGCAAGATCAATGCCTGTAAGGTAGAAACATGTTTACCTGGCACTAGGCTGTGCCTAACAAGTGATGTCAATGCCTATATCAGTTTTGGATCATCAATGAGCTTGCGTGGTACTGCCCTGCTCCACGCAGGCTTACTGGCAAAGGTCTCTGCTGGAGCTGGACTATCTGCCCTGTATGCCACTGCGTGATATACACATGGCATCAGCGTGGCTGAAAGCAGCATCAGACCTGTAAGAGAGCAAATTGTGGTTCTGGACACTCTTCCTCTCCCTAGGAAGCTGGAACACAAACCCAGATTACAACTGCTTCTTTCTTGTCCGTGCTCAGTTTATTGAGCTGAAAGTGCTCCAGCTGACAGTAACTCCAAGATTTTTAGCTGCTCATATCTCCTTGGTAGCCTTCGCAATACGGGTTTAATCAGTCTCTGCTGAATTTCTTATGGGCAGATGGAGCACGGTACGAAAATATCACCGCACTAACGAGCCTCCATCTTGGCAGTGGGCCTGATTCTGTGGAGGATTCACTGAGGTGCTAAGCATGAGTAGGGCTTAGAAGATGGGCTTTATCCTTCCCTGCTGAAGGTGGTCCTTTTGGATCAGGGTTTATGCAAGGTCATATGGGAATTCTGCTGATGCTGTCTCATGAGTAAAGGATGGTCTCAGCAGCAGCAATACTACAGTGTGCACAAAAGTCCTAATATATTTATTAATTGTGCTGGAAACTGTTGGGCAAATGGTTGAGTTGTTTTTCTGGAGTGAGTGATTGGACTTGGATGCTTCCCTCCAATATGGTAACAACAGGAATGGGACACTTCTCAATCCACTCTCCACAAGCATTCAATTTGCCTTAGCTGCAAACATTAACCAAACAATAACTGCTGATCTTACCTCCCCATTGAGAAAACAGTAGAGAACAGCCACCACAAATCCCTAGGGGAAAGGAGAGAACAGGCTTTTAGCACATCTCAAACTCTCTCTCACTGCAGCCTTGGAGAAAAAACATACTGCTGGGGGACTGCTAAGGGACTGCCCCTTAGAAACCACTTGATTGCATTTTTCCTATAAGAGGAGCAGGGGAAGATTGGTTAAGGTGTCTTGCAGCAGATGTATGGGTGTTTAAAGCCATGAGGAGTCAGCTCAGCTCTAAGAGGGGCACTTGGTCATTCGAATTGGGGCATTAGAGGCAATCGGATAGGATATTAGACCCAACTTTCCTGCTTGGTCTTGTCAGCTGAAACTGGGGAGATCTAAACATGCTCACTGGTACATCATCAGGGTCAGAATGATCTTAGACATGGTATAGGGTTAAACTGTTCCTTTCCCATCTCCCCTACCATGACACCTCATTTTTGAGAATCTTAGTTTTCACTGAAAAAAAACAAACCAAACTTCTCTCTAGCCCTTACGGTTGTAAACACTAAAGACAAGGAGTGAGTGTAGATCCATTTCTCTCTCAAAGGAGAGATGCCAGATGTGAAGTGATGATGATGTAGACAGCGACGTTAACTCATTCACCACTGAACAAAGCATGCCACTGACACATGTATGGTACATGGTGACAGACAGGTCCTGCTTCCAGGCTGCGAGAACACTAAGTGGCTAGAGCTGATTAATGGATGAAATACATAAATAAGTGCTTCTTTTCAAGCAACAGCAGGGCCAAGGTTAACAGCCCAACACTGGAACTGACTGAAGTAAAGTGTGTAGGAGGGTCCAAGAAGCCCCATTACCCATCTTCTTCGTGGGGAACCTGCCTCCTAAGTCAATGAACTGGAATCCTGCCTGAGCAGGATCTACAGGCAGGACTTGGCTTATTAACAGAGAAGGAAGTTCACGCAAGTCAGCTGGTTGAAGACAAACTAGGCTCCTGTTAATGGCCAGAAAGACACTCCTCCCGGTAAGATTTATCTCATCTTACATCATGTCAATAATATATAAACTGAACTGCAGTGCTCATTTTTCTCCCTTAAGCAGAAAAAACCCCAGGGCGACTAATTTATAGAGGTACATTTCCTTTTCAGGTACCTAAAATGAGGAGAGAGAATCTCCTTCTGTAATTCCAGGAGGCAAAATATAAAATTATCTTCCATCCTGTCCAAGCTGGAGTGAGTAGCTTTTTCCCCAAAGGTATAAGAGCAGTATTGAGCATGTCCAGGAAAAACCCAGCTCACATGTTTGCTTATTCCCTTGTCAAGCTTGTTATACTTCTCCCTGCCGACAGACCTGGCGACTGACTGGTGGCCCAAATGGTAGCTTACCTGGAACGACCCGACCACAAGCTCAAAGACCAGCTTAACTTCTGCTTTGAAATTGTCAGGGAAGAAAGCAAACATGATGTAGTGAATGCCAAAGAGAGGGATCAGCAGCAAGGTGGACTTGGCCAGCCTCCTGTTGGAAAGACAAACATGAGTCATAAGCGGAGAGGGAAGAGGAGCTAAAGGGTAAGCTGATGAGAAATCCTGCAGCTGAGCTGCACGCAACCCCTAGACTTTAATTTGCTGCAGTACATATTTGCTGATTACCTGGATCATGATGGTGTAGCCTGTATCATGCATGTAAAGTGCCTTTGTTTGCCCTTAGGAGATGTGATATGGGCCACTTACCCTGAGGTTCTGGGAACATCCAGCCTTTCAAAAGCAGCCTTGAGGGAGGCAGCATCAGGAGGCCGCCCTTGCCCAGAGGGAAGAAGTGTCGAGTACAGCGAAACGGAGGGTGTTGAGATAGCTCCTCTCAGCCTAACCTCCCCAGAATTCCTCTGATGACCTCGGCTGAGATGCAATGACAGGTGGAGGTGGATCCTCAGCTGGGCACAGTCACTGTATAGCAGTTCAAACTAACCAAGGACCATGCTGGGAACATTTCCACAGGCTTGCTTTCCTCCTTGTTAACAGCTCTCATATAAATGTATATGTGCCTCCAGCTAAGGCAGTGTGATCAGCCCTACATTATTTCTCCTTGGCCTGCAGACTGCAGATGGCTGGTGATTTCAGATGTGGTGACAATATAAAATGTGACATCTTTATTCCTAGCAATTTCAATGGAGGTATTTCTTTCTCCCTTCTCTCTTCTTCCCCTCCCACCGGAGATCTTTTTTCATCTCTACAAGTTAAATCATCATCTAGCGCTGTCTTTGTTTGCTTGGGATTTCTGAAAATTACAGCTTCTGGGAGAGAAATGGTATGTTTAGCTCAGAATAATGACAGGCTATCGCACAATGAATGTCTCCAAAGGAGGGGGATGAACAGTATTAGTGCTTAATGGCATCAGGCTGGGTAATCAGAGGTCTAATTAGAAAGAGATGATAATTTATTAAATAGAATCATTATTAAAATACAGCTGACAGAAATAAAATGAAATCAAGGGCCTAAGGATGCTTATGGAGGTTTTGGCTCCCTTGGTCACCCACATCCTCCCATGTCCCCCTCTCCCAGAGGCTTCTGGAGGAATTGAAACTATAGCGGCAATGTTGGAAATACTTGTTCTACCATCTGCAAACCCTTCACCTCCTAACTCTCATCAGGCTCAATCCCCTCAGACCATCTTCATTTACTCGCCATCTGCATAAGCCCACTGGGAAGGCTGATGTGCCAGCTTTGTGCAGATAATGCTCATCACTGTAGCTCCCAGCAGAGCTGTCTAGTTTTCCCTGGGCCTGGCCCAAAGACAGCTTGACATTAAGACTGTGGTTGGAGGCTGTGGTTCCCCAGGGAATACCTGCTGGCTGAAATTCCAGGCAAAATGAATGCCTGTAGGAAGCCAAGGAACTTTCCAGGAATTTCCCTGTCCCACCACCTCCCTCACTAGCTGGCACATCCATGCTCATAGTGAATAGATCCAAAATCTGAGTCCTCTTGGATGTCTTGCTCTGCCAGAGGACTATCACTGTCATCAGTGACCATCAGGGTACCATGTTCCCTGCTCTTAGAAGCAGCTCTAGCTAGTGTGACCCACACTATGACCCAGCCCCAATTTCCCCAGCTCCTGACATGCGAGAAAGCAACTCATTTTCTAAGCAGATCACAGTTCAGTGAATATTAATACTGGCTTTGTAGAGATCTCTCTCCCCAGTCTTTCAGGAACAGTCAACCTAGAGGAGATCGATGTGATACTACCTTTGTGTACCATATTCATAGAAATGGTTTGCAGCCTCCAATAGATTAGAAAAATTTATCTTGTCATTGCAGACAACATCAGGGCCTCAGTTATAGCATTTTCCCTCCTGGCTGGACTATGGCAATGAAAAGGGTATAAATGCCAAACTTTTAAGAGCCCCCTCCTCCAGTTTGCACAATATTCCAAACTAGTCTCTTGCTCCCAGCACTGAGCTTCCCCAGAATATTGAGCGATGTTTTAGATCTCAGTTTGGCTTTAAGTCAAGGGCCCTATGGTCTAGCCCTGTGATATGTAAAAGACTACCCCTGAAATACTGCACTGAGGAAAATCTTCCTCCCTAGTCATGGTGTAACTTCTCCCAGGAATCACAGAATCACAGAATGGTCGTGGTTGGAAGGCACCTCTGGAGACCATCTCATCCAATCCCCCTGCAAAAGCAGGGTCACCTACAGCAGGTTGCACAGGAATGCATCCAGGTGGGTTTTTAATATCTCCAGAGAAGGAGACCCCACAACCTCTCTGGGAAGCCTCTTCCAGTGCTCTGCCACCCTCAAAGTACAGAAGGTCTTCCTCATATTAAAATGAAACTTCCTGAGTTTCAGTTTGTGCCTGTTGCTCTGTACCCTGTTGCTGGGCACCACCCAAAAGAGTCTGTCCCCTTCTCCTTGACACCCACACTTAAGGTATTTACAAGCATGGATGAGATCATCCCTCAGTCTTCTCTTCTCCAGGCTGAACAGACCCAGTTCCCTCAGCCTTTCCTCATAACAGAGATGCTCCAGTCCCTTCATCATCTTTGTTGCCCTCCGCTGGACTCTCTCCAGCAGTTCCTTGTCTTTCTTAAACTGGGGAGCACAGAACTGGACCCAGTACTCCAGATGTGGCCCCATCAGGGCAGAGTAGAGTGGGAGGAGAACCTCCTTCAATCTGCTGGCTACACTCTTCCTCATGCACCCCAAGACACCATTGGCCTTCTTGGCCATGAAAGCACATTGCTGGCTCATGGTCAACTTGTTGTTATCAACAAGGACTCCCAGGTCCTTCTCCGCCAAGCTGCTCTCCAGCAGGTCAACCCCCAGCCTGTACTGGTGCATGGGGTTATTCCTCCCTGGGTGCAGGACCCTACACTTGCCCTTATGGAACTTCATCAGGTTCCTCTCTGCCCAACTCTCCAGCCTGTCCAGGTCTCACTGAATGGCAGCGCAGCCTTCCGGTGGATCAACCACTCCTCCCAGTTTCGTATCATCAGCGAACTTGCTGAGGGTACACTCCGTCCCTTCATCCAGGTCACTGATGAATAGGTTAAACAGGATCGGACCCCTGGGGGACACCGCTAGACACAGTCCTCCAACCAGACTCTGCACCATTGATCACAACCCTCTGGGCTCTCCCATTCAGCCAGTTCTCAATCCACCTCGCTGTCCACTCATCCAACCCACACCTCCTGAGTTTACCTATGAGAATGTTATGGCAGACAGTGTCAAAAACCTTGCTGAAGTCAAGGTAGACAACATCCACTGCTCTCCTCTCATCTACCCAGCCAGTCATGCCATTGTAGAAGGCGATCAGGTTGGCCAAGCACGACTTCCCCTTGGTGAATCCATGTTGACTACTCCTGATAACCTTCTTTTCCTACATCTCCTTAGACATGACATCCAGAACGAGCTGTTCCATGATTTTTCCAGGGATGGAGGTGAGATTGACTGGTCTGTAGTTTCCTGGGTCCTCCTTCTTGCTCTTTTTGAAGACTGGAGTGACATTGGCTTTCCTCCTGTGCTCAGGCCCCTCTCCTGTTCTCCATGACCTTTCAAAGATAAAGGAAGCTAAAGCCTGGCTGTGCAGGAGGCAGAACTGCTTGGAAGATTGTCTAAAGCTGGTCAAAGCTACCTTCTGGAAGATATGGCTTCTCAAAAAACTCATTACTTCCACTCCTTGCATAGGGTGCACTTCTTAGACCCATCCTCTCTGACAGATATACGTGATGACAGGTGATTTAGGGAAAACACATCTCCTCTAGCCTGCACTGAACCTACTCTTCTCCTTGGCAGTGGATAAGAGTAAACCAACATTTTAGTCATCCTCCTTGAACACATAACGGAAAAGTTACCCAGAAAACTTTGATGATAATATTGATCTATGAACAAATACAGAATAGAAAAAGATTAATTTTGCTCAAGATTTCTGTTGCAGAAAACAGCTTCTATTTTCCTGAAATATTGCTGTCCTGTTCTTGCACATGTCTCTGTCATTTCCAGAAAACTCTTTGGGAGACTTGTTTTCACCATTTCCAATACATTAAAGCTCAGTTCACTGTCTGTAGCATTAATGAGTGAGTCAGCAGTGCACCTGAACTTCCAGCCTGGAGCTAAACTGAAACCGGTTGGAATTGAACAATACTGTCAACATATCAACATGTTATTTTTTTATAAAATAAACAACATAAAATAAACAAGAGAAGGAGGGAAAAATGCAAATGAGAGATGCCTGATGTTGTTAGTTTAAAACGTATTTATCTCAGATTTGGCAGGAGGAGCCCACACATATCATTAGCAGCAGTTTTTTGCTAAGATCTCTTGGGTTCTGCAGGGAAAACCCCTGAAGCTATCAATCAGTAGCATTTCAGGTAATAAAAGAATTGCATGTAAAAGGATCCAGGTACCTACAATTGCAGATCACATGCCTAACGGCATTTATAAAAGGATCTGGATCCCAGATATCTCTACAGACAGTTGTCTAAACATTAAAAACTTAGGACCACACTGAGAACTCCCCTTGGTGGGATTCAACCTTCAGACTGGGACACTTAATATTCATTTCCATAGGAAAGTGTGGTGTCTCATGTCCCACTGCAGTCAATACAATCAACAGAGACTTCCAGAAGTCCCAGAGAATCTGGCTGGTGGCCAGCTGCCACTGTATAAGGGCACAGCTCTCCCATAGGTCCTGGGTCCTATGCACCAGGTCCAGGCAAGTATCTCACATGTTCTAAAGCATCTCATATGGCTTGGACACCTATAAGTGAGCAACCAATTCATGCCCTAATGGAACTGAGATGTTTTTCCAGGTGGAGAAGGAAGGTGAGGAACTGTAGATGTCAAGATCATTTGTACTTCACCAGTACCTCCTGTTTGGTAGGCTAGTGTGGGGAAGTCCGTGTTACTTACTGCCCAGCTGTGCTACGTTTGTTTACAAGGCAAAGAGAGCTTTCCTGGCAGCTCCCACTTCATTGGAAAATGTGAAGTAAAAAACTCTGAACCCAAAGCTCAGTATGACCTCTGAGGTAATCTGGGCATAACCCTTCTGATGCGTGTTGGCAGCACTTCTACTGAGATGAATGGGAGCCAACTGCTCCAGGCTGCTGCTTAGTACTAGAACATATTTCAATATGTTGATTTAATCTGTGTACCTGGCCAAAGCTGTTGCAATCCTGGGGGTACAAAGATACAATGCTCAATTAGAAATACATAAAGGGAGGTGATAGAAAGCACAGGGTCTGGTAACATCGGTGTGTTATGATGACAGAAAAAAGGGGTAATTGGCTTTGGCTGCTGCAGGGAGAAGTTAAGGTCAAATACTGGAATTTCCTTTCATAAGAGAATCTCTCGGGGCAGATGAAATGCATAAATTACCATCACTAGAGAGAAAGACTCAGAGCCATGGCTGGCCAGTATTTAAGAACCATATTGATATTGTCTTCTATCTTGCAGAAGAATGAACTGAATTCAGATTCTTCAGGGTACCTAAGTGCACTGCTCACTCCAAAGACAAAGAAGATTTATGAGCAGTGACCATGTAGACACTGGACTTTTTCCTTTTCAGTTCTTTTCTAGGAATCATTTAATAAATATCTAGGATAGTTGAAGTGCTGATCCAGGACAGTGGCAAGAGTCAAAGCTAAGCTAGTCTGAACTTTTGTTTAATTTGCATTGAAGACAGAATAAATCCATGCAGACAAGCAGATTTCTTGCACTCTTAAAATACTGCAACTAAGACCAGTCTTGGCCACTGAGTCAGATGCTGATCTCACTTGCATGTTGTTCATTATAAACTGCCCTGTTAAGGTCAACCTTATATCCCTGAAATAAAAACATTATATCAAGCAAAAGTTCTGAGACAGTGCTACTTCTCGATAGTGAAGAGAAATGCATTAAATTAATTCAATCATCTAGTTTAAGGGTCTGCTTTAGGACAAGGAAAATTTGCGTACTAATTTTCTAGATCACTCTTTCTTTGAAAAAGGAGTTGAGGGTAACTAGTTCAGAAAAAAGAGCCTGTATACTGTGAACAGCTACTCGTTCTCCATCAGGGTCCCTCTGCCTTCACAATCCAATAAATATTAAATATATAAAGAAAAAGCCTATTTTGTTTCATGATCATTATCTGCTCTCAATTCTTCATCATTAATCCCAGGAGAAAGCCTTCTCGCCTGTCTGTTCAAACCAACATAAAAACATGCCCAACTGTTTCAGCAAATGCCCCAGTTCCTGATTTCTGATTGGCTTTAATCAATTAACAAATACTTGATTCTGATCAGTGCAGACAGATGCAATAATGAACTAACAGCCAAACAGGTTTCCCAAAATCCATACAATACAGTTGAAAAAGTCTAGGACTTACGAATATTGGCTGGTTTCATTGTGCCCAACATCTGGGGAATGCAACTTCTGGACTAAGATACGGATGATGCAAATGAAGAGAATGAAGTTCACCTGTCAGGATGAGGAGAAAGAAAACAGAGACAGAAATAAAAAAAATTAGTATTTGTCTCCCATGAGAAAAGCCCATCATTAGAGCGGAATTCCTTTCACTGCAATATTTTTGCCATGGAGCAAGCTGTTGTTCAAAAGCCATGAGCAGAGAACCCCACTCTAGGAGCACATAGTAAACTGACACAGGATGGCAGCCATCTTGGGCCTGACATCAGCCTGCTTGGGACTTTGTGTCATACATCCCAAGTATGATGATGTCAAACCCATAGAGCACAGCTATGCACGACGTCCTGCTGAGTGGGGGAGTGCCGACGACAGGGTGGGAAAAGAGCCTTGGGAGTTAGCGGAGTGCTGGACATCAAAGCCCTCGAGAGACGGTGACATGGGACCGACTGCTGAGCATGTCAAAGACTGAGGCGGTGAGCCAAGGAAATCAAAACAAAACACAAAGCAATATCCACTCAAGCAGGCCTCTAGTCAATGCTATTGGGCATGTCTTCTCTGGAGAGAAGATGGAGACCTTGTATAGCAAGGGATAGACCTCACTGACACAGTGGAAAACATTCTTTCCTAGGATGTTAGACCAGAGAAGTCTAGCTAATACCTAGAGTATAGATGGTGATTTTCACCCAAAAAATCTCAAAGTGCTCCACCAACATACTCAAGCAATGTTAACCTTATTTAATAGCAAAGGTGTAGAGCTAGGAATGGCAATTTCCTAATGGCATGTAGTAGTTGGCATGGACTGAATTCAAATCTACTTGCTTTTAAGATCCTATCCATTGAATCATGCTCTTACTCATGCAACATATGCAACAGAAAAGATAGATTTCTGTGGACTTAGTTTAGTTTTAGTTTGGCACACAACCTCTTTCTTTATCCTTTCATGGTTAGCAAATGCACTAATGATTCTGATTTTTAGAGACTTAAAGGCTGGAAAGGATTGTGTTAACAAGCCAATCCGATTTCCTGCAAAAACAGATTGTAAAATTTCCTCCAGCAATTCCTACATTTATCTTAACAACAGGTGAATGAAGGAGATGGAAGCACATCTCTCATTTAGACACTCACTCTTTTTTCAAAGGCTATGAGTGATTGGAAATTAATTGTATTTCTTGGTTATGATGTATTGCTTAATCACTTTTTATCTATCCCATGCCATTTATCACAGGTTCTGTTCATATTTATTTGCTTATAAAAATGGTTTGCGTCTGACTTGGATTATCTAGATCAATTACTTTAATGAGCGTTGATAGCACACAAGCTGCAGCACTGAAGGTAAGATCAGAGCAGTTAAATACTGTGTTGGCTCATATTGGTCAAGAGCAAACACGGACACAGGGCAGTGGCAAGTCAGGCGGAGCGTGACTTACAGGTTTAGTACAGACTTAGCATTGCATGGTAGAAGATATGGCTATCAGGCTACTGGAGAAATTTAGTTTATTTTTCAACCTACAGTATAATCAAAGGCACTTGATGTGTTCCCAGTGCTTAGTATCTTATATATGTTATACATCTTATATATGTATTTCCTCCTTCCTTTGAGATCTATGCTTTATTTCAATGGATATGGAGTGCATTCCTCCCTGAAGAAACCTGCTGTTCATCAGATAGCAGCTATCATGCCCTTCCTTTGTGACAGATTTATATGATAACTGCAGAAGGAAAATCAGAAATTGCTAGGTAAATTTTGTTTGGCAATGAGGAAATGATTTATTGGCTGAAAGAAAATACAGACTCATTGATCCTACAAGCATAGTGTGTATTTCTTGACCAAAAGGTTATCTCAGGAAAGGAAAAATACTATTCATAGCTTTCTATGATGATATAAATATTTTGAGATATGTCATCTAAGTATTGTATTTCTTCTCAGTGAGGTGAATAGAGTAAGATGTAATTATTCAAACTGTTTCAGTTTAGAATCCTGTATGACAAATGCTACAGAAAAGAAGTCTTCTTGTAAAGGTCATAATGTTTGTGGAATAAGAAGAATGTATGTCTAAGAAAAGACTTCTGTTTAAAAGAGACATATTTGGATTGATTTCTGTGGCATTCTTTTTCTTCCCTTCCCACATACTTGCCTTCATTTAAGAAAACTCAAAGCTAAGTTTAACTCAAGTTCATTTGATTTTAAGTTTTGGCGTGATACCTAACAGAGGAAACGTAATATTCAATGAGGATGGAAGGACTCAAGAGTTCCTCAGAAGTGTCATGGTTTCTGTGGTCAGATTTGATCATATCCAGAGAAGTAAGAACTCAAGCACTTCTGTTGATTTATCTGGAAATTAGCCAAGCTTCCCAAGAACTTAGTTTAAAAACACATAGCTGAATCCAACTTTGTACTGGATGCTATAACAAGAGGCAAATATCTGGGGCAATTCATCTAACCTCTTTTCATCTAGGTAGAAATGTATGGTAAGACTCATCCCATATTACTTTATAGTGTTGACATCTACAACTGAACAAGTCATCCTGGGCTCTGCATATGGTCAGCTCGGAGAAACAAAAAAATTCATGGCATAATTCATCTAACCTAATTTAGACATCCACTGATTCATTAGACAAGATGAGCCTTTCCTGTATCTCTAACCACGTTCCTCAACCTCTTCTGGCTACACACACGCATGGCTACTGTACCAGAGTGCCCAGGGCGACTAGCTGAGATGGAGGTGGTCAAAGTTAAATCAAATGAGCTCCACCTTGGTTGCCTCATCACTCAAACTCTTCCCATGGTCAATGCTTAAAGGTAAAGATGTTTATCTGGAGGGTAAACTTCCTCATCCTAAGACAGACATTCAATATACAGTGGGATTTTATCTGTCAATGCATTTTCCATGGACATTTACAGAACACTTCTCAACATCCCTTCACCCCCCACACTTAGTCTTAAAGATGGCTTTGCAGCCAGCAGAACGTGCTGATACTTTACCAAAATAGACACCAAAATAGGAGTTTTAATGATCCACCAGAATGGGGATTCCACTATTTCCTCCCAGCACCTAAAAAGAAACAAAACCAGACTTAAAACATCAAGCAAAGCAAGCAAGCAGCTATGTAACCTTCTCAGGTACTTGGTTTCCCTAAATGCTAAAGATAGCTATGCTAGGTTATGCGAAGAGGACTAAACCTGGTGTGCGTGAACAAGGAAGGGTTAAAGACTTGCTTTGCAGTGGTTTTGAGCACTGGTAGGTACCAGCTGCCCCAGATATAATGCTGTGAGCGCTTTACCCCTTCGAAATGGAGTGGGCTGGAGGATATGTCAGGGTGAATGTGGGGGAGGATAGTGATTTGCTTAATTTCTCCTACGCTGAGATCTGCTACAAGGAAATACTATCAAAATTACAGATCCATGAGGCCTCCAATGCTATCCATCATCATGGATGGGGGTTTTGTTAAGCACAGAGCAATTGGCACCATCAGAAACAAAAACAACCATGCCCTTCTGAAAAAGATGACAGATGGCCTATGGTGGGATTAGTCCAACTAAACCTAGCTAGCTGCATCTGAGCTATGGATCTAGTCAGAAAAGTCCATAGGGTCCAGGGTGTGATTTATTCTAAGGAACCTGAAGGTGCCCAAGTCCATGGGACCAGATGAGATATATCCGTGGGTCCTGAGGGAACCAGGAGATGAAGTGGCTAAGCCACTATCCATCATATTTGAGAAGTCATGGCAGTCTGGGGAAGTTCCCATTGACTGGAAAAAAGGAAACATAACCCCCATTTTTTTAAAAAGGGAAAAAAGAAAGACCTGGGGAACTACAGACCAGTCAGTCTCACCTCTGTGTCTGGCAAGGTCATGGAGCAGATCCTCCTGGAAACTATGCTAAGGCACATGGAAAATAAGGAGGTGATTGGTGACAGCCAACATGGCTTCACTAAGGGCAAATTGTGCCTGACAAATTCGGTGACCTTCTATGATGTGATTACAGTGCTGGTGGATAAGGGAAGAGCAATCGATGTCATCTACCTGGACTTGTGCAAAGCATTTGACACTGGCACACACGGCCTCCTTGTCTCTAAATTGGAGACACATGGATACACACGGCCTCCTTATCTCTAAATTGGAGACACATGAATTTGAGAGATGGACCACTTGGTGGATAAGGAATTGGCTGGAAAATCACACTCAAAGTGTTGTGGTCAACAGCTCAATGTCCAAGTAGAGACCAGTAACTAGTGGTGTTCCTCAGGGACTGGTATTGGGACCGGTGCTGTTCAACATCTTTGTCAGTGACATGGACAGTGGGATTGAGCGCACTGTCAGCAAGTTTGCTGTTGACACCAACATGTGTGCTGCAGTCAACATGCTGGAGGGCAGGGATGCCATCCAGAGGGACCTTGACGGCTTGAGAAGTGGGCCCGTGTGACCCTCCTGAAGGTCAGCAAAGACAAGTGCAAGGTCCTGCACATGGGTCGGGGCAATCTCAAGCACAAATACAGGCTGGGGGGGGGAGGGATGGAGGGTAG
>NW_009629397.1:21730-28002 GCF_000690535.1 Cariama cristata
GTGGTGAGACCCCCCCTGCAGTACTGCCTTCAGCTCTGGGGTCCTCAGCACAAGAAGGACAGGGACCTCTTGGAGCGAGTCCAGGGGAGGCCATGAAGATGATCTGAGGGCTGGAGCACCTCTCCTATGAAGACAGGCTGAGAGAGTTGGGGTTGTTCAGCCTGGAGAAGAGAAGGCTCCGATCAGACCTTAGAGCAGCCTTCCAGTACCTAAAGGGGCCGACAAGAAAGCTGGGGAGGGACTTTATACAAGGGCACGTGCTGATAGGACAAGGGGTAATGGCTTTAAACTGGAAGAGGGAAGATTTAGATGAAATATTAGGAAGAAATTCTTTACTGTGAGTGTGCTAAGGCACTGGAACAAAATGCCCAGAGAAGTTGTGGATGCCCCATCCCTGGAATTGTTCAAGGCCAGGTTGGATGGGGCTTTGAGCACACTGGAACAAAATGCCCAGAGTTGTGGATGCCGCATCCCTGGAATTGTTCTACCCATGGTAGGTGGCTTGGAACGAGATGGGCTTTAAGGTCCCTTCCAACCAAACCATTCTATCATTCTATTTCATCCTGAAGTCAGAATTGTCTGCAAACCACACCACTCACCTAGGTCATCTGGAACTGTATTTTAAAGCCAATAAGGAAATGACAGAATAGGAACGACATGGAAATGACTAATATTGCTTGGGACACATTTATCTGCAGACCTGACAAGAGTCAGGTGACAGAAGATGCATTATTAGGAGAGCATTAATGAAAATGGGTCTTCATTCATGTTAGAAATAGATTAGTGGAACCTACTGTAGACAATTTCAGCTGGATTCAGCTCATCGGATTCAAAATGTTGACAGCTCAGGTAATAGTAGATGAAGAGAGGCACTTTTAGGGCACAGTACCTGAGACCTATTTTAGGCAACAACTTTAGGATGAAGAGAATTGCACTCCATGGACTACACTGACTAAATCTCCACTAGCTATAAAAAGAGACTAGAGCAAATTGCTCACACACAGATGTTTATACTTAGTCAGGTGCATGCCGCCCTTTCATTTAGAATTAAAGTGGCCCTAATTATGTCTAGTGCACTTCATTTTTAAAATAAATTCAGGCAGTCTGAATGAAGGTCACTTTAATTTGGAGTCAGAATGTTTAAATAGAGGCTTAATGTTGTTTAACCAATCTTACATAATTAGGTTTTATTTAATCTGGATTAATTTTCTGTAAATTTTCTCTGTAGGTAATTTTAGTATGCAAGAAAAATCTATGTTAGGTATTAGCATATCCTGTCAATTCACACTCTGTTTTACTTGGCACAAAAATGTAGAGCTTTAAAGCCTCGAGAAAATGCAAAGAAGTCTGTAGTTTTATTAAGAATTGCTGGAGCTAGAGTGGGAATATACAGTAAGAAGAATTGCTAACCAGACTGGTTAAATCCTTTGGTCTCTATCTCATTGTAGAGGCTATTTATTAACAGAATAAATAAGGTCAGTTTTATGCAGATAGAGTGAAACCATAAAAGAATTCAGTAGCCTTCAGGAAATGTGTTAGCATGACCGTAAATCAAAAATGCAATGAGAAAACTGAGCTGCTTCTCTTACTGAAATAAGGACAAATCAGGACACATTTGGAGAGGGAAAATGCACAGGAGAAAATGGAATTAACCATATGCTGTAAATGCAAGAAGCGAGGGCATGCACAGTGAGTACATAACAAGCACCTGATTCTGTAACTCTGGAGTGTTTTCTCGTAAAAGCCTTTGCAATTACTACGGTTTGACTGCTTGAGTAAAAGCATGAAGGAGGATTGCAGGATCCGATCCTATTTATTTGCGTATATCCTTGGATAGCTCTACCTCATTTACTCAGCTGTATTGTATCTGCTTCTTATATAAAATATCAAAGGCTGCTGTCAGGTTAAAGAGGATGAAGATCAGATCCTAAGATCTGCCTGGGGAAAAAAAGAGTTTTTTAGATTTTCTGTGCAAGAGCTAATGGGTATGTTTATTAAGTCTGTGCTGCGTGAGCATATTTAGGGTTAGTTTAGGATGCAAAGCTCGGCTGTGAGCATGAGGCAGCTGCTCAGCTGCTATCTTTGTTATACACAGGATCACTGGGCCAAATGTGACCAGCAGGGTGTACTCACAAATTCCCTGCAAATATCCTGACCAAGGGATTGGGAAACAAAGAGGGCGAGTGACTGGCCTAAGTTGACATAAACTGTGTGTCTTCAGTGAGACCTTGGACCGTTTCCCGGTTCGTGGTGGCAGGGGAAAGCCTCTGCTCTGCTCTGACTGCCCTTGGGGTCAGGGCAGGATGGCTGGGTTACTAAAACTGCAGGGCTTTCCTTGGCCTTCCTTGGAGACAAAGGAAGGAAGAATTATAAAGGAAAGATAATTGAGTCCATAGGCTTACCCAACATCGAAAAAGTAAATCCTGACAATAGTCCAAGCAGTGATGAAGACGGAGGGGGCACCTGACAAGAGAAGAGATGGTATTACTGTCAGAAATCAGTATCAATGTTTTCAGGGCTGTTCTCCCTCACTCTCCATCTCTCCTGAGTGACTGCGGTGATGCCTTCTCTCAAGAGTGGGCAAATGCTTCATGTTTTCAACGCTCACATGTCAAACAACCAATATGTTGCCTTTCTCTCCCATTGGCCATGTAAGATGAGTTTCTGTAACTGCTCCCTAACAGATTTATCTTCCTGTTGCAGTGCCTACAAAAACACTTCTGACAATGAAAGGCAAGGAATAGGAATCACTTTAGACATCTACAGTGTGGACACCTGTATCTAAGCCAGTCACCACAGGCTCTCTTTAGCATCAATGGGGAGAAATATGTACTTCTCACACACAGGTCATCTGAGCTACTTTAGATGTTTGCTTTTGGACAAGAAATATTGCCTGGATCTCCACTGACTATAAAGGGAGCCTGGAGTGACAAGTTCACATGTAGGTGTCTGCAGCTGGCCAGATGAACCTGCCTCTGCTCCTCACTCCATCATCTTCTGCCTGACTAGGATGGTGTTGTTTCATCCTTGTGGTGCCTCTTTTCTCTGTTTCTTGTCTTTAATTAGATTTAGATTGGAAATACTCCAGGAAGGACATGTCACTTTGTTCTGCGTTAGTCACAGCATTGTGAATTGTTTATTACTAGTGATTTCCCAGTGCAATGATAATAAAACCAGTAAGAACTGTAATGAGTGCGTCCAAATTATTAATTCTTGCATGATCCATTTCAGATCCATCACTGATGCTCTTGAAATGATGGATGACTGAAAGGCCAAAAGATCCTTCAAGCACTTGAATTGCCCTTCCTCACCCAAGCAACCTCAGAATACATTATGACTACAAGAGATTTCCTTTGATTTAAAATCATTAGCTTCATACATTTTTCTTTAAAATCCACCAGCTCTACTGTGCTGAAAGAAAGGGTATCTATGCACAAGGCAGGTTTAAAGAAGGTCTGACCTGATTAACTGCATCTGAAACAAAGCCTGCTAACATAATCTTTTCTTATGCTTATAGCACAGAGAATTGTCTCTCTTCTGCAGTGTGAACCCAAGCGTAACTCCTGTCACTTTCGATGAAAGTTACTCTACGGCTAATTGATCAAATCCTGAGTCCAGGCATACCCCTGTACGTGACACAATTTTATTTTTTCTTTTCTTTTCAAGATTTTTCCGCGCTCTAATTATTTCTCAGTTTCAGCTATCGAGAGCATGCAATAGAAAGTATTTTGCTTACTTATACATAAATCTTGAGCTAAATGGCTTATAGGGGAAAAGAAATCTCTGTTTCCTCTTTGGAGAAAGAAGAGAAGTTGAGCTGGTAGGATTAATTTGCATAATTTAGCAATTCAGCTCTGAGTTACTTTGTGAAGAGTTTGTTTCTGTCTTCCTTTGCATTTTCTTATTTTATTTTGTTTTGTTTTGATTGGTTTGGTTTGGTTTTATGTGTTTGAGACTAGATTCACATTAAAGCTGGAGAAATCATGAATGCAATAAGCAGGTGGTTATCAGCATTAGCACACAGGTGGCAGGATCTCATGATAGCTCGCTGGCCTGAATTCAGTAAGACAAGGAGAGAGTGATGGACCATAGTGTCTGGTTCAGTCCAGGAGTCCTGCTTTGCTGGGATCCATTCTTACAATTTAAGGTCAATGCATGACGTCAACTTTGGGATCCCGGTAAGGATTAAAGGACTAAATGACTATAAAGGTGATGGGGAGATTCAGACCCACAGTCCTTAAGGACACTGAGGTGCTCAACTATCAATTAACCTAGCACAAACGAAGTTCTTAAACACCCTTGAAGATTTAGGCTAATGCTCTTAAATTCCTCTGGCCATCACTTGATCTTGCTCCTGGTTGCACTAACAATTCTTGGCAGCAAAGTAACATGTATACTACATCTCCGCCCTGTCTGAACCTCCAGGTTTGCAGATTAAATTGCTGTTAAAAAGGCCTGTCAAGATCACTTCTTGGCATTCAGTTTTGAGAAGATGCGTACCCCAGCCAATCAAGATGTACCACCAAAAGTACTTCCTCTCTGAAAAGAAGGAGATGACCAACAGGGTGTGAAGATACAACCCCTCCACCAGGAGCCAGAAGAAGTTGGCCATGACGCAGTACTGGAAGAAAACCATCATGGCTTTGCAGCCTACCTGGAAGAGAAGAAACGAACAGTGGTGAACTGCAGCATGTTTCCATAGTAAACACACCAAATTACCAGCAAGCCTTGCCCTGCGTGTATCTTTGGGATTGGTTTTTGCAGCACCTGAAGTCCTCATGGAATGAGTTCTATGGTAAAAAGCTGAAAGCCCTACCAAGGTTGCCTGGGGTGGACATGCTTGACACACGTTAATCCCTGCATGGAGAGTGCAAAGTGCATTCTTGACAGAGCCAGCTCAGGTCTGGATGCCATTTGACTGTGTGAGCCTGCAGATGCACTCAAGCTTGGAAACCCTGCTGAGCAGTGACAAACTGATATGCTGGACTCTGATCCCTACCAGCGTGGTGCTGCTCTCTGTAGGTTTTGGATGTACGTCTGTGGGAAGCTGGCTTAGTGGCACAGTGGATGCCAGAAGGTCCTGCCCTGACGTGCAGTGACCAGTCTCTTTGCTCTGCCAGGCGTGGGTTTGTGGGGCTGAACTGTGAAGCAAACCATTGCACTGGTTCAGAAGAACCCTCCAAAAAGGTGCTACTTTGAACTGAGATCAACCCAGTGACTGGTTTATGGTGAGGCCAACAAACACTTGGTTCAGTATGATGGAACTGATCTGCTCTGGAGAGTAAACAAGAATGGGTGGGAATTTCTTATGCTATTTTTGGGACTAAAGTTGGCATCTTGAGGAATGACACTGAGTGACTTGGGCACTGTGGTCCCCCCAACCTTCTCAGTGGGGCTGCCTGCTAGTATTACCTGGTTCCCTAAACCCAAAGAAAGGAAGCCTCTGACTTGAACGAACAAACTGATTCCCCAGGTTAAAAAAAAAAAACAAACCAAAAATCTGTTAATTAGCTCTTGAAACCAAAGCCCAATTGTAATCACTCCATGGCCTGGTAGCTACTGCAAAAATTGAAGGAGTTTGAGACAGGGCTTTGAAGAAAGCCAACTCTACGAAGAATTGTGAATACTCGGTTAGGAAAAGAAGGACTGGGATACATATTTTTAAAATAAAGAATAGTGTAAGAAGGAGAAGATGAGTAAACACTAATGAGCATGGACAGATTTGATTGCATTGCAAGGGAAGAGATTTGAAAAGGGAAGGAGGATTGTTTTTCTTCAGGAAATGAATAATTAAACACAGTAACTTGCTGTGTGAAGATTTCACTGCAGCACAGGTAATGGGAACAGTCATCTTACAAAAGAAAAAAAAAAAAAGGAACATTTTTCTCAGACCCTTAGGGGCCAAACCCACTGCAAAACACCTGAAGGTAGAAATCAGCTGCCCAAAGAAGTATGTCAGCTCTGGCCATTGCCCCAGCAGGTGATGTATCCAGGTCCAGCTTCAGCTTTACAGGAGATCATCGGCTGCATCATTACACACATCCATGTTGTCTAAGCATCCTTGTTGATTTGGCAACAGCCTCGTTGCCTTCAGTGAGTCTGCTTGAGTAATACCCTGCACTTGTTGGGGCAAGGGCATGAGAATCTGGCTGCTAGTACTCTCTGGTTAGCGACTCTTCCCTGGTCCTCTGCACATGCAATATACTGAATTCAGAGCAATAACTGATTTGCAACAGTGATGAGCTCACACTTCCCCCCTGCTCCCCTCTCCT
>NW_009629398.1:0-445 GCF_000690535.1 Cariama cristata
TAATCCAAAAGAAACTGTGGAATCCCCAGTGCTATAACAGTAACAAGATAAGGGACATGCCTGCAAGTTGAAAGCGAATGAGATGTGCTACCAGACCTTAGCCATCAACAACTGCCACATCAAATGGGAGAATAAATTTACTTTCCCATCAACATATACTGTACCCTTCAGGAATCATGGCAATCATTCCTGTTTGCTCCATTCTTCATCTAGCTCTAACCCAGAACCAGTCCCCTTTACTTTGCTTTATTTTTCTGGCATTTTATTTTGCTTGCAGTTGTTCCCTTCCTTCTCCCCAAGCTGAACTGTGGCCTGAGATCATCACCTGTTCCTTTTCAAGGTATATACTCTCCTTCCAAAGCAAAGGTAAAAATTAGCTCCTGGAAGGTTCACACATGAAGGCGGGAACTGACAACATTTTTCCAAGAGACAGGATGATGCAAAT
>NW_009629399.1:0-10597 GCF_000690535.1 Cariama cristata
TGTATATATAAATATTTATCCTTAGTCTCTAAGGAAGCAATGCATACAAGTACCTAGAGAACCTAAGGTGAGTGGCTCTGTTTATCCCCATCCAGAGCACCATGTCTTCTGCAAACTTGAGTTGACCATGCTGTACCATCTAGGGATCAAACATGCCCTCCGTGGTGTTACATTTGCACAGATCTCAACACCTCCCCTCTTCCTCCTGGTCTCATGCATCTCTAGAGCTGCTGGGTAGTTATCCCTTCAATGGGAAGCTTCTGGAGAATGTGTGCTAAGCAACTTTTGATATCGTTAAGTAACTCCTAGTGGTACCAGGCAATTAATAGCAAGTTTTTCTGATGTTTGGTGTTACCTTGTGTTCCTGTGGCTGTCACGTAAGCCTTTATTCATTGAGGTCCGTAAGCGGCTGCCCGCTTGAAGACCTTGAATAACAGCAGGCCAGCTGGCAGGAACACATGCTGAAGTGCCCTCTGAGCTGCTGGGCGTTTGCATCCTGTCCTGCATGAGCCCAGCATGGAAGAGGATGTTTTCTGCCTCACCATGTTCCCCAAACTGCAGAAAGCTCTCTCTGTACTCATAAAATAATAGGAGAGAATCACGGTTATGGAAGTAGGAAGGGATCTCTGAAGAGCTGTCCTTCCTCCTGCCCAAAGGCCATCTTATCCTTCTGACATACCTCTCTGAGAAGGTCTGATTCCACCTTCTCTACACCATCCCATTAAGAAGTCACAGAGGACAGTAAGGTCCCCTTTGGTCTTCTCCTTGCTGAGCTGATCAGCCTGTGGCCTCTGCTCAGATGTCCTCTGCTCCAGCCCCAGCCATCTTGGTGAACTCCACTGGACGCACTGCCGTCCATCGCTGTGCTGGACTGGGAGCCCCAAACTGGACCCAGTGCCCAGCTGTGGTCTTGCAAGTGCCAAATAGAGGGAATAGATCCTCCCCCTCATCCTCCCAAAAACAACCCAGGATGTGGTTGGTGTCATCACCGCAACAGTGCCTGGCTGACTCCTGGGTGCTTTGTTGTTCCACAGGGTTGTCTTCTGCAGAGATGCTTTTCAGGATGTTGGCCACAACCTGTCCTTCTGCATGGGGTAACTGTCCCAAATGCAGATGTTTCCAGGGAGATTGACCTCATCTTGCAGATTTTTAAAGATTGAGGGTAAAGTTGTCCAAAAATCAAAAAGACCTAAGAGCTTATGGCCCAGCATGAACTTCCTGAATATCTCACTCTCTCTTCAAAGTGAAACTCGGACTTCTCTGTAATTTCAGGTGCTCTTGACCTGTCTTCTCTATGTAGTTGTTGCATTGAAGTTGGAGATGTTATCTGACCCTGTCTTTCTCGTTTAGCCGTGCTGTTCAGCGGAGTTTGGCCATCATTCGTCAAGCCAAGCAAAAGAAAAAGAAGAAGGAATACTGTATGTACTACAACCGCTTCGGCAAGTGTAATCGCGGGGAGAGCTGCCCCTACATCCATGATCCAGAGAAGGTGGCCGTCTGCACCAGGTATGGATGGATGCAGCAACCACATACTTTGGCCCATCCCAGTAGGCTGGGCCGCTGGTTGGCTTTGGTGCTTGCTCACGTGATGTTCCCCGGGGAAACAACCCTGATAACAAAGATGTAAGACCACGAGGAGAGCTGTTCTAGGTCAGGCCTAGGGGCTACCCAACGCTTTTGGGTTGGCAGGTACCTACAGGAGGAGGATAGGACAAGAGGAAATGGTCTTGAGTTGTGCCAGGGGAGGTTCAGGTTGGATATTAGGAAGAATTTCTTCAATGTAAGAGTCGTTAGGCATTGGAACGGGCTCCCCAGGGAGGTGGTGGAGTCACCATCCCTGGAGGTGTTCAAAAAACATTTAGACGTGGCGCTTCGAGACATGGTTTAGTGGGTTTAGCGGGCATCGTGGCGTTGGGTATACAGTTGGACTTGATGATCTTTGAGGTCTCTTCCAACCATAACGATTCTATGATTCTATGATTCTATGATAAGATGAGGCACACAGGGAAGGGCTCTTTCTCCTGACTGGGACCTCTCAGCTTCTGGTAATGGAGCTGGCAGGATTTGTTTTTCAGTTGCTAGAGATTGCCACCAAACTATCATCATGTAGTAGTCAGCGGTTCTTTTTTTTTTGTGTGTGACTTTATTTAGTCCTTTCTTTAACACATGGTATTTATGGCAATGGGTTGCACAACTGAATTACGGACTGCGTGAAAAGTGATTCCTCAACTGGCTGCTCGACTACTGTGCTGGGTGCCTCCTCACTCGTGGTTCTTGGGAAGGATGGAATAATCGTTCCCTGATCACCTTCTCGGCACCACTTATAACTATATAGTCGTCCCCTCTCTGTCCAGACTTCCCAGACTGGAGAATCGTGGTCTGTTTAATCTCTTCTGGTAAATTGACTCCAAATTTACACAACATTTTACACCTATTAATGCTAATAAAGCATCACACAACCAGCCTCCATGTTAAATACACGTTTTGGTTGTTCCGCACAGCCTGTAGGGATTACAGAGATATTTATTTCACATTTTGGAGGTGGATACCATCACCAGGATGTTTACATCTAGTAAGTAACCTTCCATATTGTAGTACAGAAGCTCTAAAAAAATTTAAAAATCAGAGTAGTGTTTTAAGAATTAGTAATATGATCAAATCAACATCTCTTAAATATCATCAGAATAATGGTCCTTAGTGATGTACTTACTGCTGTCAGGTTGAGGATGCCATCAGGGTTTGCCAGGTGGAATTTAGAGGCTGAAACATTTAGCCAGTCCCCAAAGAGACCGTATGACTTGAATGATTTTGCGGGCCCTGGTTAATACCTGGTGGAGATACCGGAGCTTAGCAGATCTGAGCTGAGTGACTTCAGAGCCTGCCCTGGCCACGCACTGGATGATTTCTTCCAGCAGCATTTCTCAGATCCGCTCAGATCCGTGCAACAGGTTTCAGTCCTTCAGCCTGTGATGCCGTGCAGCTATGAGACTTGGTAATTTATTACAGGAGAACTGATTCATGTTGCCAGCTCATTATACCTGCCCAACAGTTGATTAAACTATATTATTAGTCGTTCAAAAAGTGTAGAAAAGCCAACTCCACTGATGAACTCCTTGAGTAATTTCTCCGTAAAATTGCTGCTGGGCTAGAAATCATTTGGAGGTTGCACAAAGCTCGATAGGAGACCATATAGGAGGGAAAGGTGATTTATTGTTTTTTTAACTGATTTCGCTCGCTCTCACTCATTCTCCCATAACACATCCTCACGAGCGCATTGTCCAAGGTGTCTGGTCAGGGTTACTTCTGGTGACGTAGAGGACAAGGGATGTCAGCTACTGAGTCCTCACTTTGAATCCTTGGTTCTTCTGCTGTTGATGACCAAGTCTGGTTTTGGGCTGTGCTCCTTGCATACTTTAGGAATTGCTGATCCTTGAGGTCTTTTGGCTCTCCATCCTACCCCATTTCCATGAATCACTAGAGGATAACACTGATTTTCTCCCAGTCTTCTGTCTCCTTAGCCTGGAGCCTTCTAACTCCAATCCCGTTCTTTAGCTTTCTATTATCATCTGTTATTTTTTTCAGGCTGCTTTTGTTTTAGGGTGTCCTTTGTTTTCCAGATCTCTGTGTTTTGAGGAGGTGCACGTAGCTATGCTGTGATCGCAATCGTCTGCAAACCTAGTTGCCATCAACCAGCTGGTTTTCACATCTATATGTTTATACTTTGTTCAAACCAGTCTGAATTCTATTTTATTTTTAATTAATCTCTTCTTACTCAGCTCTAAATTTACCCAGATCTTAGAAATAAAGCTGAGGGCATATTCGGTGCTCCAGAACCTCCCTGCAAGACTCTGCAAGTGAGAGCACGTACCCCTGGAGTCTCCTTTTGGGGCGTTCAGACCAACCATGATAACGTGTATTTTATTAATCTGCTGTCACACTGGTAGCTCCTAGGAAAAATTCTGAGTCCAAACATCCTCATGTGCTTTGGGATCTCGATTTCTGTTGTGTGCCTGTCTCTGCTCCTCCTGGTTGTTGGTCACTCACACCTGGAGATCCTTCTGGTGCTTCATCCAGCATCTGGTGTAATCAGGGCTCTAGGAAGGACCTTTCTCTTTCTGGGAGCATCGTCTCTGAACCTGAGGGTACAGACCTTGCTCTACCTACTAATGAGCAGCCAAATATGATAAAAGAACAAAATCTTATCAGGAGGCATCAGCTGCTCTTCTAACAAGAAGGACCCATACCAATTTAGGGTGTGAAATGGGCCTTAACAGCGAGCTCGGCAGCAGTATTTGTGGCCTTGGGGCAAACATGGTAATGGGGCAAGACAGATGCTTGGTGTTTAAAACCATGTGTTTTGCGACCCACCTCGTGCTCAACCCTCTCTTTCTGGTGTATCTACAGGTTTCTCCGTGGCACGTGCAAGAAGACAGACGGGACTTGTTCATTTTCCCACAAGGTGTCCAAAGACAAGGTCTGTATGGTTTCTCTACGAGCGAGCAGACCTACGCTGGTGGTTGTAGGGAAGTCTACCTCATTGAGTGCTTTCAACAGAGTTCATTTGTAGTTTGCTTGCCAAGCTGTTTAGAATCATGATGGGTTTGTGAGAGCAAAGTCTGCCATTTCAACTGGCACGGTGAATCGTAGATGAGTGCATTAAGCAGCGGATTGGAAACCGGAGCACCTGGGGCTGTGTTGGGTAACGTGCGTTGGGTTAAGGAGTGCTTAAACTCCAGGGACTGGAGAGAAAGAGCACAGGAGTAGCATTTAGTTGCGTCTAATCCTTAGCTACCTCTGTAAGATCACCCTTCCCTCTAAATCACCGTGTCCTGGGGTCGGAGGAGGAGGATGTTTTAACAGACGAGAGCTTAGAGGTATAAATTAACCTTTCTAAAAAGCCAGGCGGTGAAACCGCTGGCAGAAGGGCTTTTGAGTTCATCATCGTTTTCAACCTTCTTGATGTATTTGGGGCTCCAGGGTTTTATTACACAGAGCGAGGTGGAAAAATAATTAGGTTTTCTTTTAGCGATTATCAGTTGACAATTTAGCAGATTAACCTCTGTTCAGTGGCTGGGATCTCCGGTCGGACGTAGCTTTGGAGACCTCAAGCGTTGAAGCCAAGGCGAAGTTGGTGCTGAAGGTTAAGCGTAGCTGCAGGTCCTTCACTGAGCTGGGATGTGCTTCAAGCACATATTTACATTTCAGCTTTGTTGGACAGATATGGAGGATCATTTCTCTGCTACAGACAAAGGATCACCCAGACAACAGCAGTAAGGTTAATCCCACAGGGGTATTGAAACGCCAACCAGAGCGGTGTCACTGCGTGGGGACTGGTTTGTGATCAGCTCTAGTGTCAAGGCTCTGCTGTTGGGATGGAGATGCCAGAAAGTGGGATGCGAACAAGGACCGCTTTTCCCGGAGAAGCCTGTAAGGCTCAGTCCTTCATTGTGTCACTTAAGGAGCCCACAACCCCCCTTGGCTGTATTTCTGGCATGTCATTTGTCGAAAGCAGCTTTGTCAAAGCTTTCACAGCTGTGCCTGGGGCACGGCGGGGACCGGAGCTCGCCTGAGCTGTGCTGGATCTGGAAGCACTGCTTTTAATTACTAAAGTTTTGGTTATTTAGCCCATGCCCTGTGAATTGTCCTTATAGCACCTTCCTGTCCCCAATCCCTTCGAGCATCACGGTCCTTCATTCCCCATCAGCAGCATCATGTAGGTAATTACAATGCAGTTACTGACCTGTAAAGGATTTAACCCATGGGACGCCGGGTCTCATCAGCATCTGGGACAGGACCTTTTCCAACAGCATTTGCCTTCGGGCACGCTGTTTTCTTGTCTCCCTTTCCCTCCGTTTGCCTAAGGCACGTTCGTTGTCAGTGGGGAGCTCATAAGTTATCCTGGCGGTGAGCAGAGTCGCTCTGAACAAGACACAAAGCACCATATGTTTTTTACATGTATCTCTCTTCAGAGTCGCTTAATCACGAGTATATAAAATAGAGAAGATAGACTGGGGACAGCTGTACTCCCCGACTCGTGGCATGTCAAAGGAGGGATGAGGATGAGAATTGATAGAAGGAAAAAGAGCTGGTTTGGGTTTTTTTTTCTTCCTATAACATATAGTTAGACTTCAGAAATAAAGAACCCAAGGAAGAAGAAAGCTTTGCAAAGGGACTGGCTGTTGGTGTATCTAAAATTGTTATAATAAATGCAGATTTGGAGTGGGTATGGGGCCAGTGACTTCTTTTCACCCCGGTAAGTGATGTGCAAGTGCTAATGGCAGCACGCAACCCACTGCCCTTGCCTGTGAGCCGAAGAATTGATACTCATCCAGACTGCACGGGACCGTTGGCTCACATCTGTACCGGCAAGGTAAATGCTATTTCAGCAGGTGCCGGAGCTTGTTTTCGGTCCCAGGGCAGAAACCTGGGTGAGACTTGGGAGTTGGAGATGGCCAAGGAACCATTGCAGTCAACGGTTTGGCCGCAGCCGCGTCCACCAAAGGGTGTAACGGCTGGATGCAGATGGATTTGTGCCAACTGGTCTCAGTAACCAGGAATATTCCTTGGCATATTTAATTTGCTGGTGGTGTGGCCTCAGTTTCCCCTCCAGAAACATCCCTGTGTCTTGGTGCCTCAAGGAAGACTTCAAACTTTTGGCTTCTGGGCTCCATTTTGGGTGGATAGATGGAGAATGATGCCTGTGGCGTGGCGTGGAAAACTCAACCTTTGCCCCTTAGCACCTCGCCAGTTAGGAATCGGGGAAGAATAATGATAGTATTGTTATGGTAATAAAACGGAATTAAAAAGGAGTGGCCATGCTGAAGTCTCTTGCAGAAGAGCCGGTTTGTTGATGACATTTTGGGGACAGGATCCCTGGGAAGGGGTCTCACGGGACGCAGGTGGCCGCTGCCCATCTCATCTTTTTCCTTAGCAGTTTGCCGCTACCAAAGCATCATCTAAACCCAAGATGCGTCGTTAAATTAACAAGCCTACAAACAAAGCAGGCAGATGCCAGCTCTCTTACATGCCTTAAACCCCAAAACTTTCAGAGCACGTGTTTCTGGCCAGGCACATCGCGTTCCGTGGGGAAGGAGGATTATTTTTTGCAGGATTAGGCACCCGGGGGATGGTTCAGAGGTCTCCGCTTCCCACCTTGTCGTCAGCACGGGCTGGAAGAGAAACAACCTCCTCTGCGGAGTTCAAGCCTGTTTCAGGGTGATTTATAGCTGCGGGGATGCTGCTACCCAAAGCGAGAGGCGACTTTGCTTTTCAACTCCCGGAGCTCCCTGTTAACCCGGGTGATTACTAGCAAAGGTGGCATTAGCCTCATTTATCAGCGGCGGAGAAAGGCAGGTGAAGTCGCTCGGCAGAGGAAGGCAGCATTTTCCCCTCACTCGTGGTTTTTTTTGGAGCGGATCCTGCCTGTTCCTTGGGTGAGGGATTGGGGGGCTGGCTTGGTTTTGGCTATTTGAGTTGGGGTTTTAATGCGATGACTGATTTTTTGTCTTGTGGTTAATAATGACATGGTTTCAGCTGTGGTTTGGGGATTCCCAGTGTTGCTGATGCCCCGCTAGTTGACTCACAATTTCACTGTATGGTTAGGGGTGAGGACACCCCACAACCTCCTCATCAGAGAAGCTTCAGGTTATTGTCGTCGTGTATCTCACCTCGGTGGGAAGTCACTGGGGATGGAGCCCTGTACCCGGTCCAGGAGGTGAAGGACCAAGGGCTTACAGGGCTTAGCTATTGCTCAACCTTGGGGCGATCCCGTGCCTCAGTTTCCCCACAGAAAAATGGGGACAATCCCTCTGTTTTCTATGGGAAAGCTGCGTGGGTTCAACTGTCGCAGCAGCGGGGAGCTTTTCCTCATCCTAAGCAGCAAAACCCTTGCTCCAAGGAGAGGGTGGTCTCCAGGGTGGAGGGCTGCTCCAGATGGGCGCGATGCTTTGCAGATGCTTTCAAAAACCAAACTCTCCCTCTGGCAATGAAAAAAGGAACCTGGAGGAGAGGGAAAGCTGACGATTGGGGAATTTTGCTCCGCAGAGGATGCAGGGCAGAGCCCTCGGCTGAGGAGCATCCGTCGAAGCGATGCATGGGGAGTTTCTCCGCAACGGGGCAGAGCCACCGATGCATCCCGGTGATTGAGAAAAACCGGTAAATCTGAACGAATGGGTTTGTGTGTGAAGGTTAGCGAGAGGCTAGGACTCGGGCAACCGCCCGCTGCTGCTACAACAGCTTTTCCCCTTGAGGAACTCGAAAAGAATCAGCATTTTTCTCCCTAATAGAGCTTCAAAACTCTGTTGTGAGCAATTTGGAAATTCACGTTGAGTTTCGGGTTCATTAGCTGCTGGCTCCAAAGCATGTACATAGTCAAAGCTGTCTAATACGGACGCACCGCACCAGTGCCTTGAATTAATGTTATTGTTATTTGTGTGGACGTAGTGGGGTGCAAACAAGGTTAATTGAAATGAGAGTGCTGCTTCCTCTTGATAATGGCTCAGGCTTGACAGCTAGGAGGAGTTTATTTTTGTAGAAGAGCTGCCTTTATTATCCCTTTTTATTAGAGCTAATTTGGGCTCTATATCAAAAACTACATTAAGGGAATCATTTACGGTCACACCACCACCACCAAAAAAGATAGCCCCAGAGCCCTGTCCTTTATGTTAATGTCTGCAGTTAAAAGACAATTAAAAATAAACTCTTCTCTTTTAAAGCACCCTTTGTTTTCTTTCCTCTCTGCTTCCCCCTCCTCTTTCTATTTCTCTCTTTGGCTCAAGTGAGCCAATTTAGTTAAAACCCCAATGTGCCCTTCAGGGAAAGGGATTTTTCCGGATAGCCTCAGCTGTGGTTATTGCAGAATTGTAAATATTAGTTTGGAGATGCTTGAACGGGCGGGACTGAGATGTTACCGGTGAACGGAGGGATCGATACTCCGCCGAGCAGTAAGGAAATTTGGCGTGTAGGCGAGCAGCAAGGGATTGAGCAGGAGGAGCTGGATCGTCGTGACGGCTTCGCGAAGTACACGTTCCCGTCGGCAGCTGCCTGGGAAGTTGCCTGCGGTAGCCGGTGAGTTGAGGATGCTGAAATAGCGCAGCAGGCTGGTAATTTGTTTTTAATTGTAACAGCTGGCAGAAGGTGAAGTTTGTGGTTTGAGGATGATGAAGATCCTTGCTCGTTTGCTTTTCCCCGTCGGCTGTCGCGCTGCTGAAGCTCGGGAGCAGCGAGCAGGGGATCAGGGCTCTGCTCCGTGTATCCATCTATCTGACCACCTCCTCCTTGACCGCTTGTGGCGTGAGCCTGGGCTCTCCTCCTCCTTTCCCTCCCTCCTGGAGCATCCCTCCTGGAGCATCCCTCCTGGAGCATCCCTCCTCCAGCGCACAGGGACAGGCATCGTCACATCGCTCGCAGCCCTTGGGGGGTGCCAGGCTGATGCCTTCACCCAATGCAGCCCCCCAAAAAAACCATTTGCAGAGGTGCAAGCGCTTGTTTTTCCCCTTGCTAGGACCCACTTTTTGGAGCCTTTATCTAACCATGTGCTCTTCACCCTCCAACCAGCTCTGTATCCACCGAAGAGCCAAATAGGAGGGGCACCCCCAGGGTGCTATTTTAGCCTTTGCGATGGCCAGGACCCCGCCATGGGAGAGTATGGCCGGGCTGGGTGTGATCCCTGCGCTGCTGTTCCCATTACAGCTGCTGCATCACCCCTTGGGAAGGGTGTTCTCGGTCCTCGGCCACGCGACGGTGCGCTCGGCTGAGCGCCTTTTGCAAGTGGGGAGCCCGAGGAGCAGTCTCCCCTTCACTCCTCTTCAAGGTTAGGCAGGAGAGTGTCGGCAGAAGATGAACCTGCCAGCTGCGTCGTACCAGCAAAGCCCTCGTGATAGCAGAGTTTATTACGATTCCCCCATCCCTTCTCTGTGCTGTACAGAGGCAGTTTTCTTTCTGATGGCAGTTTCACGTTTTCCACCCTCTCTCCAGCATCCTGAAGGATGCTAAGGCAAGTGTGTTCGCCCCCTGTGCGTATATACGCTGGGACCACGTAATGTCAGGGAACTGCATTGCGGGAGACCACCAGAAGAAATAAAAATACCTCTGGGATCAGTGGCTGGCAAAAGGTGTATATTTTATGCATGTCATGGTTTTATTTCAGTTTCAGGGTGTTGGAACGGTTTCTAATCATGAGTTGAGGGGAACACTGACGGATTTCTCATCCTCTGCCCTTGCAGATGCCGGTATGCTCCTACTTCTTGAAGGGGATCTGCAGCAACAGCAACTGCCCGTACAGCCACGTCTATGTGTCCAGAAAGGCAGAAGTATGCCAGGATTTCCTCAAAGGTTATTGCCCCATGGGAGAAAAGGTAAAGAGGGGACCAGCTCTTGGGGTATCCCGGGACAGATGCGCCTTTGCTGAAGCCACAAGCTGTTTTTTGTGCGAGTTACGGCACCGAAGGGAGCCGTAAAGCTGGAAGCTGCTGAACACCTGGATGTGATGAACAGCAGTCCTGTGCTTTTCTAAAGGGTTATGGGCAAAGTGGCTGGGTTGCCTTACAGGCAGGAAAAAAAGAGGAAACAAATTAAAGGCTGCAGCTCGCAAACATTG
>NW_009629399.1:10612-34727 GCF_000690535.1 Cariama cristata
GGCCGCCCCGGGGGTGTCCCTTTTACTGAAGTCGGGTGCCCGAGCCAAGAGCACCTGCCCTGAAAACTGCTCAGTTAAATAGATGAGAAGCAAAGGAAAAGGCTTAGGAGTCCCTGTTTTGCATAGAAAAACTACAGACATCAATGCTGGTTTTACACGCTGGCTCCGTGCTGGGTTAAAATTTAAGCCTTAGATCTTGCGGCTCAGTCTTAGCAGCAAGACCACCCTTTGTCACCTAGCCTGCAGCAACTGAGCCTCAAGCTGTGCCCAGTTATGTACCCGGGGGCATTGTGGAGCCCACCTCCAGGTCCTGGGGGCCCTCTGATTTAGATCAGTGCAGTGAAGTCCTACATGGACTTTTTGTGCACCCTCCATAGACTTCCAGCCTTGTCCGTGAGCTTTTGTCACCCTACATATCAGGCAGAGCTCGAGAGAGCGAGCGGCTTTCCTGGAGTGGGGCCTGGAGCCAGCTGCCAGTTGCTGGTTTCCAAAGGAGTTTTAGGGCTGTTACATGCAAAAAAAAAGACATTTTGGGGGTTATCCGACATGGTATGTCTCCTCCTTTCTTTGTAAGTGACGGGGGAAGCGGGCAACAGCGAGCTCAGTTCCCCAGTGACACGGAGCCACGCTGTAGGATCTCAGCTTTCCTTGCTTCGTGGCTAAGGGAGAGGGTTGTCCATGCTGGTGTTCCCCTGGGAGTCAAAGCGACCATCCTATCTGACTCCTCTTTGCTGTTTTCCATTAATTTAATAGTATTTTTGCCTCTTAGTGTGAATCATTCTTTCATTGGTAGAGCATGTGGTTTTCTTTGGGGTCCCGTGATGAAGATATGGGCCACCTCTGCTTGGTTTCTCCAGCTGCTATCTCAAACTTGCAAGGGCAGCGATGCTGTCACATCAGAGTCCCCACGCAGTGGTAGTTCAGAAGGGGCAGTCAGTCAATTTGCCACCAGGTTTGAATAAAGCAGAGGTGGACTCTCAGATATATGGAAATGATGTTTTTCTGCTGTAGTTGATTTCTCTTCTGGGGTTGGTTATGTGGTGGGATTTCTACTCATCCTTTGGCCATTGTGGCCAGCAGGGTGAGGAAGGGGACTCTCCCCCTCTACTCTGCTCTGGTGAGACCTCCCCAGAGCACCGTGTCCAGCTCTGGGGTCCCCAGCACAGGAAGGATGTGGACCTGTTGGAGCGAGTCCAGAGGAGGCCACGGAGATGATCCGAGGGCTGGAGCACCTCTGCTGTGAGGACAGGCTGAGAGTTGGGGTTGTTCAGCCTGGAGAAGAGAAGGCTCCGGGCAGACCTTAGAGCAGCCTGCCCGTACCTACAGGGGCCTGATAAGAAAGATGGGGACAGACCTTTTAGTAGGACCTGTAGCGATAGGACAAGGGGTAACGGTTTTAAACTAAAAGAGGATCAGTTCAGACTTTATCTGAGGAAGAATTTTTTTACGCTGAGGGTGGTGAAACCCTGGCAGAGGTTGCCCAGAGAGGTGGTCGATGCCCCATCCCTGGACACATTCAAGGTCAGGTTGGACGGGGCTCTGAGCAACCTGATGGAGTTGAAGACGTCCCTGCTCCTGGCAGAGGGGTTGGACTGGGTGACCCTTAAAGGTCCCTTCCAACCCAAATCATTCTATAATTCTGTGATTTGCTGTGCAATATTGGCCCATCTCTATGAACCCAGCTGGAGGATGGGAGCCATCCTCGTCTCTCGGTCTGCTTCTCTCTGGGGAGTTTGCTAGTCACCTCTAGGACACATTTGATATGGAAGAAAACATCACGTCAATGTCTTAGCTTGGTTCAGCCACTTCTACGAGCCAACAGCAAGCAAACAGGAGAAGACAGTGAAAGCCTCCTCTTTGAGCTGGAGGCTCCAGGTACCACACTGAAACATGACAGGAACTTTGCAAGCACTGCTTTAAATCGGCTCATCGGCTGAAAAAACGAGCCGCTAATGAAACAAGAATTTTGTTTGCCTTGAGTCTGCCAGATCACCGGGCACCGTCCCAAATATGCCCCAGCGGGCCTGTGGAACAATATTATTTTATTGCATTTAATAGATAACGCGTGAATAAGTGTCTGCCTAAGCACGGTTTTGCTTAGACTTGCTGCTCCTGGAGATTTCTAACTCCTTCATGATTTCGAGTGCTTTTCACTGGGAGAGTTGCTGGATTGAGCAGTTGCATCCTTGGATCCATGTTCTTCTCTGGGCTGGAGCCCCAAAGGGTTCTTCTCCTTCTTTTCTCCATCCCTGTAGCTCTTGTTGGCAGAGGTACAACCCAGCAGATGAAGCCGTAGGTGCTCAGCGCCCATCACCGTGGTGTCGTCGTGCAAAACCACCAGCCTGTCCCAGAACCCGAACACAATGGTAAATGGTACCTTCTGCGAGCACAGCCATCCTTTCCTGAGAGAAACCGCTACAGAGCAAAAACCAGGCAAAAGGAAGGGGAAAAAAAGCCAAAAGTGAGAGTTTTAAGGAAAGCAGAACACCAACAGCAGTGGAGGGAAATGCTAATAAATTAGTCTGTGCCTAATTACTTTTTGTGGCAGCACGTGGAGGAGACTGCGTGCAGGATAAACATTTCCTCTGAAGGAAAACACGGGCACCCTACCGCCTCCCGCCCGCACAGCGCTAGCCACGCAGGCAGCGTCCCTACAATTATTTTTAAAATATTCCAATTTAAATGAAAATATAAAAGAGATATTTGGAATATTTATTCTATTAGTAAAAGTGCTTACCGTGTCACTTTTAAAGTGTCAGAAAAGCATTCTCCTACAGATGATGGATAGCAGCCTGTAATTATATATGGGGAGAAATTGCTGAGTGGGCCATATTTAACTGGGGAGGAGAAATACCAGCTCGGGCCATTAAGGGTTAATTTTATTCTCTAAATAATATAAAAAGTGCTGAGTCTGTGCCTTTGCTCAAAGTAGAAAGTCCTCAAATGGACCCCGGAGAGTTTATAATATTCTACTGAATCAAGTAAAAATGTTAACCTTGCTTCATAAAACGATGGCTTGTTAAAGATGCGCAGTCCCTTTTCTTTTGAATAATTTAGAATGGGAGTAAATCTTCTCTCGTTCTGCCTTTCCCTGTCCGAGGAATGGTGAGAGCTGTCTGCCTGCAGTTTGAACCGCACAGAGCGCGAACGGCAAAGGTGTGCGACACCGACTTAGGTTCCTTGGTGGATAAACTCAAACGAGGATGACCAGTAATTAGGAATTTAGGTTCTTTTATGCTGGGCTTTGGCACCCTGGGCTCTTCTCCCAGTTGTGTTTTCCTCTTTGTGCTCCCCCGAAGAAGCACGATTTCTGATTTTTATCAGACCTTCATAAAAAATGTCCATTATTATCCATAATTTATGGCGTGTCGTTGGCAGTGTTGCCTCTTAAGTACTTTCTAGAATGTCTTGCAGGATGCTCAGGCCAAGTTGATCGGCCTTTGACCCATCCTGTGGGCTGTAACTCCCAACTGCGCAAACTCTTCGTACAAATGATGCTGGCACCAGCCGACTCTGGCTTCATCAGGAGTTTAGAATTAAGTGAGAAAGCCTTAATTTTGCCTTCCCAAGGTCCTTTTTCAGGAACGTAGACTATAGAAGATAAAGGTCCCTCCACCCTTGGGGAGAGGGGACAGCTCCCTTCGTTAAGGGAATGTTACCCCCAATATTAACCGTTTCCAGGAGGGAGTTGGTAGCAGAGCCAAGACCTGGATTTCCAGCATTCTCACCGGTTCCTTGGTCATGAGTTGGGAAGTTTCTCCAACCTGTACGCACTCATGTGGACCTTCAGCTTCCTAAAGGGAGTGGAGGAACCTGCAAGTTCAGCTTGGTGAAGCAGTCGGTGTAATATGGCTCCAAATAGCTCTGCTGCCTGAATCATCTCTAAACATGACATCATATATGTCTTAGCTAAAGCCACGAAGCGATGCCCACCATGGAAATCTCCTTGCTGCCTTGCCTGGAGCTCCCTGACCTTCTCTGGCACCATGAAACAGTCATGCTGGGTGAGGCTGGTCCCTCTGGGCAGGTCACCTGCACTGGAGGAAGCCCAAAGGGGGAAGTGGGAAGAGAGGGAGAACTCTTGCAGGTGCTCCCCAGGGTTTTCCGAAGATGCTTTAATGAGCTGCTCTACGGTAAAAACTCCTCTCTGGTTCCTCGTCTCTCCTCCCATATGGGTCCTCGTGCCTGCATCTTGGCTTGGGGCATGGGTTCGTTGGGAGAGGATGGGATGAGGCTGGTGGGTGCAAGGAATGAGGTGACCCCAGTGAACGAAGCCATTATAGCATGTCCCCTGGGGCTAGGGAGAAGCAGGAGGAGATGTGATCATGAGTGGGATGCGTGACCAGTGAGCTGGAGAAGAGATGCTCTGCTTGTCCGAGAGGCGGTTTCTCTGCCAAGCAGCTCTCCTTGCTGTGCCCAGGCTTGGCTCCTGAAATAATACCCAAATAATATGAAATAATACCCAAATAATATGAAATAATATGAAATAATATTTGGCCCAAAGGAGTTCGTAGGGTAATGACGTGCATTGCACGTCGGGCTGCTCTTCTAATATTTGGTGACTAACTGCGGGCTGAGATCTCTACGTGGCTGAGAGCTCGGACCTGGGAATTACGGCAAGCACTTGCATTACATCCGCAGATGACCCCAAAGAGCAGGTGCCTTGAGATTTGCTTTACAGGCACAAAACATGACTTAGTGAGGAATAAACTGTATTTGTAAGAATCGTGGCTAGGGAAGGTTTTGGTGCTGGCATCCTACAGCCCTCACAGCGTGTCAGAGTGAAGGGAAACGAGTCAACCCGATCGCCTCTAACTGCTGCATCTGTAAAATTGTTTTGTATTAAATAAGCTTTTCCCCCATGGTGTACATTAGCGAGCGTGCCGCATTAAATACCTATCTTCATATTGTTTCCATCAGCTGCCTTGAAGCCTGTGGGTAAATTGTTCCCCCGTGGGAACTGTTAAGCAGTAAGACGCGGTGAGATTAAATGACGAGGCTACCGTGAAAAGGCACGGGGAGATGTATTGGAATAAATCATGGGTAAGCGGGGGTTCTGTGCTCCCGCGTTTGCCAGCAACCGATCCCTCCCAAGGACCCTGACCGACATGACCAGCCCTGTCCTTGATGGTGAAGCCTGACCAGGGGACCTGCCATCGCAGCAGGGATGCTCACGGTTGACCTGCGCTGGGACTCTCTGCAACGACCTGAAAGGAGGACATAGTCTGAAACTGCGCCAGGGGCAGTTCAGGCTAGAAATGAGGAGGCATTTCTTCACAGAAAGGGTCGTTGGGCATTGGAATGGGCTGCCCAGGGAGGTGGCGGAGTCACCATCCCTGGAGGGGTTTAAGGAAAGACTGGACGTGGCACTTAGTGGCACGGTGTAGTTGACATGGGGGTGTTGGGGCAAAGGTTGGACTCGGTGATGCCAGAGATCTTCCAACCTCATTGATTCTGTGATTCTGTGACTCCTAAAATCCATCTTTTCAGTCCTACTGAGTTGCCTGGCCAACAGCCTTTCACCGGAGCTCTGATTTGCACCTTGTCTGCATAAAGTATTGGCAAAGCTCATGCTAGCAGAGGCAGGTCTGGTTAACAAGCGCTGCCCGAGGAAGTGCCGCTTCCTTGAGAAAAATCATTTTCCTCACCCAGGTGGAGTGCGGTGTTTTTCACAGTGGCAGCTGCTTGATTTTTCTGTAGAAAATTCAAACGTGGGGACTTTTTCTTAGCTGATGCCTTGTTCTCGTTCGTATTTCTCTAGTGTGATGATGCATTAGGTTGGTTATTTTCTCCTTTTCTGGTGGAAGTTTTAACAGGTTCCCACCATAAGCTTATTTCTTGTGTCTGATACATTAACAGATTTCTTTAGGAAAAGCCACATGAGCTGTGGTAGCAGCAGCTAACAATTAAAATGTCATTGGGGCTTTCTCTTCATTATCCAGTGCTTGGTTCGCGATGGAGAGTGGCAGCCTGGGGTCCTCGTTCCCCTTAATCTGTTACCACAGAGAGGTGACGATCAACACTGTTCATATTACACTTTCTCGGCTGTCTTTTGTTGTCTGCTGGGTAAAACAGCATTTTTCTTTTCTCCCAGCCAAGAGCCACCAGATGTTGATCATTCTGAGTCATTTTCCTCCTTCATTGGTCCCAGATTGACCCCAGCCAGCTTGCCTTTTCCTTGAGCCTGTGCAGTCCTTGAGGAACCTACGTGTGCACATTCATCCAGGTAGTTGCTGGCTGATTCCCAGCTCTGTAATTACACTCCACCTCCATCTTTCATCAAATCATGGAATGGTTTGAGTTGGAAGGGACCTTAAAGACCATCCAGTCCAACCCTCCTGCCACGGGCAGGGACACGTCCCACCAGACCAGGTTGCTCACAGCCCCGTCCAGCCTGACCTTGAACACTTCCAGGGATGGGGCAGCCACAGCTTCTCTGGGCAAACCTCTGCCACTGCCTCACCACCCTCATCGTAAAGAATTTCTTCCTCACGTCCAATCTAAACCTACCCTCAGTCAGTTTAAAACCATTGCCCCTTGTCCTATCACTACAGGCCCTGGTAAAAAGTCTCTCTCCCTTTCTTATCAGCCACCTCTAAGTATTGAAAGGCTACAAGAAGGTGTCCATGGAGCCTTCTCTTCTCCAGGCTTCTCCAACCCCAGCTCTCTCAACCTTTCTTCCAAGGAGAGGTGTTCGAGCCTGCTGATCATCCTGGACTTCTGTCCCAGTTGGTCACGGTGGCCACCACAGCACTTATCACATACAGTGTGAAGGTAAAGGATACTGGCTCTCCTCTTCCTGCATCACTGAGAGACTTTGTGACAGCAAAAAGTTTGGAGGTGCTTAATGACAGAAGCTTCTTGAGTCTGGCAAGGGTAGGAATCACAGTGAATTGTTAAATTCAATTAAGTCCTTTAAGAATGATTTCTTGCTTCTCCATCCTGCTGTTCTGATCAGTTGTACCCCTTCTCCTGGAGGTCCCCACTGCTGTGGTTGGGCTAGTGGTGGGACAGGAGCTGCTCTATGCCCACTGCTGCCATTTCAGAACTCCAACCTCTCCGGTAGAGGAGAAGCATGTGGCCAAATCTCTGGATGAAAAGTCCATCAAAGGTTGTTAAACATCTTCTGACTGTGGAAATCCTGAAGGCCCGGGTCGCTCCTTGATCTCTTTCCTCCAAAACTGGTAGTGGCCGTGGCCAGAGAGGATCTGGGAGAGGTTTTGGATGTGTTGACAGTTGTGAAGGGAAGCCCCCCAGCTGTGTAAAGAGCCCTCCCCTTTCCCTCCGGGCATGCTAGCATTGAGAGAGGCCGTGTTTTGGGGCTGAGTTTCTTCTGGATCAGTTTTCTGGGTGGCAAGCCTGATACCTGTGGGTCTTCAGCATCACATCAGTGGGTCAGCGAAGGTTTGCTCCTCTCCTGGAGGTCCTTCAGATACTGTGTGAGACCTTAAGCAGCTCCTTCACCTGCAGATTGTTTGGCCCACACTTTTAGTATGGGTCTAACTAAGAGGCTTCAAATGCAGATGATTTTTCTTTCAAGTTGCCTCAGGGCTGATACCTGGAGACAACCAGCTGCGGCAAGAGCAGATTTCCTGACTCAAAGCGCTCACCTCCAAACTCCATGACGTTGTTATGCTGAATTAGACTCAATCAAGCTGAGAAGCTCCTCCATGCCCGGCTACCAGGGGGGCTGTTTGAAGTGCAAGAAGTCTTAATACAAAACCTCTCCTCTCGGTATTAGCATGAGGAGGGATACGGGGAAGGCTAAGCTTTGAGCCATCCCAAATTTTCTATATATTGACTGTACCTCTATCTTACTCCTTTTATGATCCTATCACGACTGCATCCAATTTCCTCTCCCCTTTGATTCCGAGAGAGCTGGTGGCGGTGGGATGCACTGGCAGCGTTGGGTAGGGAAGGACTGGATCTTGTAGGTGTGCAGATCTGGCCGGACTTGAGCAGACGGGCCATGGGGAAACGACGATGCGATTGATGGACCTCTCAACGTGACGAGGGGCTGCCCAGGAGGCAACTGGGGGTGATGTTCATTAAAGCTGTAAATCAGTGAAACGAGTGAGCTGGTCAAAGGGTGATGAAGAGGAAGAGGAGAAAGATTTGCATGATTTTGTTGCTCAGAGACATATTGCTTTTCTCTTCCATTTCTGTGAAATCTTTAAAGATGACTCATATGGGGATGGGCTTGCTGAGCCCCAACATCCCGCTCTGGACCTCCTTGTCACCAAACCCATCCTGCGCCAGGGATAAAACTCACTCCTGCTCCTATTAGAAGAATCAAACCTCAAACAGATTTAACCACCTGCGTTCATGAAGGTTGGGCGTTAGGGTCTGGGCATCAGCAAATCACTTCTTCTTAAGAGATGATCCATTTTATACACTTCCAGCGGGAGAGAGTGTGATGAGGAGGTGTTGCCTTAAAGCATCTCGGCGGCTTCTCCTCCCCCTTCTGTCATTCGTGTGACGGAAAGAGCCATTTAAGCTTTAAGTTTATCTCCGTCTTGCACGCAGCTGGTTTGGGCTCAGGTGGAGCACAGGTGGTAGAAACGCTTGGTCTTAGCTACGGGAACGCTGGTTGTGTGCGTAAAGCTTTGCATGGGGTTGGTTTGGGAGGTTACAAGCCCTCTCCAGGCTTTCTCAGGTCAGATGTCAATGTGCGTGCAGGGGGAAAGAGGAGAGGAGTTTGCCAGATGGATGCATTGGTAACCTTTTCCTGATGCTGAAGCAGGGACGGCATGGAGAGGTACCCGGGCACGGCTCCCTCACTTTCATTTTGACCCAAATTGTGTTGGGTCTGTTTACCAGGAGTTTTTAGTGATATTTTAGGCATATCTCTAAACGGCAACCACGTATCCACCTGTTCCAGCGACGGGTTCATGGTGTGCTGAGTGACCCTCAACTTAAAAAAGTCGATGCCTTGCAGGCATGGCTGGGTGACACTGGAGATAACTCCTGGGCAGTGAGGCAGCCCCTTCTCTGGGATAGGGGGTTTGTGGCTTACCTTCTGCCGTCGTTCAGAAATAGCTGATGAAGAGCACTGCCTTTGATAGCTCTTTTATAGTCCACTGCAGCTGTATGAAAATCAACTACAAAAGCAACTTCGTTTCATTTATCTTTAATTTTGGCTCTGGTTGACAGATGTTTTCTGGGTGCTAGAGTTGCCTGCTTGATTTTTTGTTTTTTTTTTTCCCTATAATGCGTAGCAGAAATCTTCAGTCAACAAACTGCTTAGTAAGTAAAATCTTTATTAAAACAACAACAAAAAAAAGTGGATAGGCTTGGTAATGGGTCTGCTCGTAAGATCTCAAATGGTGGCCAGGCTGGATTTGAGCAGGCTGAAATCTGTCCTGGTGCGTCCCGTTGGCTTGTTGGGGACGTTGAGTCCTTGTGCGTCTCCTCTGAGTGACGATGGCTGTGCTGCTGATCGTAAGTGATACATCTCGGTAATGGCAATGGGAGCTTTCTGTTGAAAACACTTTGTAGCCTGCAGAGGAGGTTTCGAACTAATTGGGTTTCTTCCGTGCCCAATCCTACCCGTGTATCACTGCGGAAATCTTTGTGGGTTTCCAGTTGCATCTTATTTACCGTACTCTGTAATGGCATAATGAGGGTTCTTATTGCTACTTTAATTTAACTGAAGTATCTTCAACAGCATTCAGATGCTTACATTAAAGATGTTGCTTATCAGGGCAAACTTGAACTGCTTAATAGCCTGGGCTAGTTGATAATAGTGCCTAGATAAATACCGGTCTGTGATTTTCTCTCTTGCACTTTTAATATCTTTGTAGAAGGAGGTGCGTCGCAAAACATGAAAATTAGGAAGTTCAGGGGAAAAGCAGTTGCTGAATCACAGCTATGAAGTGGGAGTACACTGATGGGGCAGAGAGTTCTTGATTTCAACCTGAACTTCTGTACAGATGAATGCAAAGAAAAGCAGATTTCGTCTTTGCTTCCCATGCTGGAATCTCCCTTCGTACCCATCTGTTCTCTGTTGTTGGACAACCTCTGCGTCCCACGAGTAGTGGGTGACACCTTCCCTGGGCCACTTGGAATCATGCACGTTGTCATCCCTGATGCAGATGACACTGTAGGGGATGTCTGGTGGAGGATGTCTGGTTTAATTCATCCCTGATGGTGATGATTTGGGGTTGGCAATTAGCATCGATGGGTTCCCCACGTGAAACTGGCTCCATCGCAGCTTTGGGGTGTGATAGATGAGATTGTGAGGGTCTCTGATGGAAACAGGGTTCCTCAACAAAGCAGTGCAGGGAATGATTGAATGCCGTAGACATTGCCATGCAGCGGTGAATACTGGGTTGGAGATTCACCTTCTGGATGGCCGCATCCAAAGACTTACAGTCGGTGGCTCAATGTCCAAGTGGAAACCAGTAACAATCGGTGCCCCTCTAGGGTCCATACTGGGACCAGTGCTATTTAGTATCTTCATTAACAATGTAGTGGTATTGAGTGCACCCTCAGCAAGTTTGCAGATGACAGCAAGCTGGTTGGTGCCGTTGATTCCCTTGAGGGAAGGGATGCCATCCAGAGGGACCTGGACAGGCCGGAGGAGTGGGCCCATGCAAAGCTCAGGAGATTCAACAAGGCCAAGTGCAAGGTCTTGCACCTGGGTTGGGGCAACCCCCAGTATCACTACAGGCTGGGGGATAAAGGGATTGAGAGCAGCCGTGTGGAGAAGGACTGGGGAATGAAAAACTGGATGTGACCTGGCACTTGCAATCCAGAAAGCCAACTGTGTCCTGGGCTGCATCCAGAGTAGCGTGGCCAGCAGGTCAAGGGAGGGGATTCTGCCCCTTTACTCCGCTCTCATGAGACCCCCACTGGAGCACTGTGTCCAGCTCTGGGGTCTCCAGCACAAGAAGGACATGGTCCTGTTGGAGCGAGTCCAGAGGAGGCCGTGAAGATGGTCAGAGGGCTGGAGCACCTCTGCTGTGGAGAGAGTTGGGGTTGTTCAACTTGAGGAGACTTCTTGTGGCCTTTCAATATAGAAAGAGGGCTTATAAAAAAGATGGAGAGAGACATTTTACCGGAACAAGGGGCAATGGTTTTAAACTGAAAGGGGATAGGTTTAGCTTGGACATACGGAAGAACTTTTTTTCCAATGAAGGTGGTGAGGCACTGGACCAGGTTGTCCAGACAAGTTGTGGAAGTGTTCAAGGTCAGGTTAGATGGGACTTTGAGCAACTTGATGTAGTAAAAGATGTCCCTGCCCATGGCAGGGTGTTTGGATGGGATGATCTTTGAAGGTCCCGTTCCATAATTCTATGATTTCTCCTTATGTCTGTGGCTTTGCTTTCGTGGTGGCTCACCTCATCCTGGGTGCTTTGGGGTTGGAGTAGGGCTGAGTTGCTCAGTGTTGCGGGCTGGTCTTCCTCCATCTTCTTGGCTTGCCTTCTTTCTTTTATTTATATTTTGGCTTACACTGTCTGCAAGCGTTGTGAGAGCTGTGCGGCTCTCCTCCAGGCTGATTCAGGACACGGATGGAAACCAAGCCTGGAAAATCCAACCTCTGGCCGCTGCGACTCCAAGCAAAGCTCTTGCCAGTCTGCAGGGAGCTGGGGGTGAGGAGCAAGACCACGCAGGAAGCAATTCCCAAATGAGACAATACATTTAAAGAAAAAAAACTCATTGGAAACTCTCACTTATGGTTCTTCTGCTCCTTCTCAGAGCTGAAACCTGGAGGTATCGCATGCATGTGAAACAAGGCTTTTTCCTGCCCACTTCAATCCCTCCCGGCTATTTTGCTGCCTCTTAAATATGATATTCCCAGTGATTTTAGAAACACTGTCCCATTCTTGCTCCAACTTTGGAGGTATTTTAGCTCAAATGCTGTTTTATTGCCTGCAAATACCAAGGGAGAGGGTTCACGGCTTTGCGATAGTTCCTAGACAGCGTTTGGTAGATCCCAAATCCTAGCGAGCATTTGGAGAAGGCCATCAGAAGTCATCGCTTCCCTGCAAGCATTTTACTAGGGCACCAAACTCTTTTTTTTGAGGGTAGAAACCTGTTTTTGAGCAAATTCCGTAGGATAATTGGGTCAGCTAAATTTCTCCATCGTTATTCCACAGCCTGGATGATGTTTGGATGTATTGTCCTCCAGGTTTTAACGACAGGGAGCTGGATTTTGTTTTTAAAGGCTGCTTCCATCTGCACCCAACTATAAAAAAGCCATCAAAAAAAAGCTATTTACTGTCTGTCAGTTCAGAGCGGCGTCAGAAAACAGCTCCGCCACCTCCAGCGATAGCTTCCCAACAGCCACTTAGCACTGAGACGTGGTGGGTAAGAGGGACATTAAACCAGCCTGACATCAATCCAGTCAGTTAATCCTGCCGCTCGACGATGGGGCTACCTGTAATAGCTCTGGCAAAGCTGCGTGGATGTGCAGAGGGCTTTAAAAAATAGAAAGCGCTTGACTTGAGGCACTTGGGTTTTGGGGATTAACTTGTGCTTTTGATACTCTCCTTCCCCAGAAGGACTGCTTGGTGCTTTTATCACCGCAGTGCTCTGGGTTTCCAGGCAGGAGCTGGACTTGTGTCCATCACAGTGGACGGAGAGATGGGCGCAGGTCCAAGGAGATGGGAGGATGCTCCAGCACTTTGCCATCTCTTGTCCGTCTGCTGGTCCCTTCTCACCTGCTGTCCCCCGGTGCTGGGAAAAGAGTGATCGAGCAGGGGGTGAGACAAGCCTGGAGATACTAGAGAAGTTCAGCCTGGGCAAACTGCTGGTAAAGCGGAGCCGGGAATGCCAGGCTGGATGGGATCTCTCAGCCCCATCCCGTAAGGTCAGTGGGCGGTTGCTGGTCGGCCCAGTAACCCAGCTTCACCTTCCTCCCGCCCTCCACCATCTCTTGCCAAGTTCACTCATGGAAAATGTTAATTAACGTCATTCCCAGGGCTGAGCCAGGACCTTCCACCAGTTGCTGCCTCCTTCTTTGCCAGGTCCGTGCTAAAGAAGGTTGTGCCTTGCAAACGCCCTCGTCCCTGTCCCGCTTCCCGTGCGCCTTGGGGTCCGTTGGGCCATTTAAGGCTTTGTGGGTTGTTAGCAGCACCTTGAATTTCACCCAGAGCTTCCTTGGCAGTCAGGGAGGTGGCCCAACCGCAGGGGCTGCCAGCCGGGCACCGTCCCAGCACCAGGCACTGCTGCCGTTCTGGGCTGCGGAGGGAACCCCGGAGCAGATTCCCAGGATGGGAACAGCATCAGCAGGATGTTGCCATCCTCATCAGCACCCGAGAGAGCCGGAGGGTTTTTCCCCAGGTCTTTTTAGGGGTGCTGTGGGTTTTCTGTTGTCTCTGTTGGAGGGGACCAGAGGTTTTTTTTTCACTTTTTATGGTCCAACCTGCGGGTTGGCGGGGGTCCTGTGGGGGTATAATTAGCCACCCCGACAGGTGGAAGGGATCGGATGGCCCCCAGCACGAGGTCGCGCCCGCCGCCCCGCAGCCCCGCTCAGCTTCACCCCGGCTGACACACGGCGAGCAGCAAAAACTTACAGCACCCCAGCCCCAGCATGTTTGCTGTGGCATGCAGGGCAAGAGCAGAAGAGCTGCTGTAAATAAACAGACGGGGCTTTTCCAGCCACCGAACCCGGCAGGGAGGCGATCCCAGTCTCACCATCCCAGCCTTGAAACAGCGGCGATGGACGAGGCGTTACGGAAGAAGGGCTGAGAGCTGGGAGCAGCGTGGAAAAGCCATTAGAAACCCGAGCTGGGGACATGGCCCTGGGATTAGTCGCACATGGTTTGTTTTCTTTATTAAGTATCTTTTTGCCATGGAGCCAATAAATGTGGTCTGGTGCAATGATTGACTTTGAGGTCGGTTCCGGTGAGAGCACTGGGGAGGTGGTACATCCCGATCCCGGCACCCAACTGGGACCACGGCATCATCTCCCCCGTGGGGATTTGTAACTGGTCCCTCATGTGCCCTGCTGGGAAGAAACAGCCATGTTTCTTGGCTTTTCCCCAAAATAGCATCATTTCTTGGTGTAGGATTGTCACCGCTGGCTGCGAGGGTGATGCATCCATGTGGCTTTTTGAGGTCAGGGCTCTTCTTTCCTGCTCTTCTCCTTTCCAAGGCCATTTTGTGCTGGAAACGTCTATACAGAAGCAGATCTCGCATCCTTGGGCAGAGGCTCTGAAGAGCTGCCGCCCTGACAATAAATAGCAATAATTGACATCAGGTGGGTTCGTAATTAATAGGAAGCTTTCAGAGTGTCACCATCATCGCAAGGATGGAGAGCCAGAGGTGGTGGTGGACTAGAAACCTTCCAGTATGCAGTAGATCTGGTGCACCATCAGGCCAACTTGCCATCATATGAGATCGGTGCCGTTGGACTAGAGCTGGCCCCAGCTATAAGGACAATATGAGAATTATTTTGTGTTGATGCCGGTCAGAAACGTGATCACACAGCCCAAGAGCCCATCCCTCCCTGTTTTACTGCCTGATATTGTCTGCAACATGAAATCCTGAGATTTTGCTTGTGCTTCCCTTGGGATCCACTGGCCCCGGCAAAGCTGGCTTAGCAGCTCTGCCCGTCTCGCACCAACGGAGCCGTATAATTTCTAGGCAGGCATCATCATCCATTGCTGGCCATCCAAATAAAGAATGGCTTTGGTCAACGCATGTGGGGAGAAGGGGAATGGGAAGATAAACCACAGGGGTTTGCAGATCTTGTCCGTGTAGATGATCTGAGCTGGCCTCACGCCAACTTGGCTTTCAGCCTTCCCAACTCTCCATCACCCGGCTCCCCCTATATTTATCCCAGCCTTCAATCCCTAATGGGCCATGCCTTTATTTTTCCTCTCTCCTAATTTTGTTTCACTTATTTTTAAAGCAATTATCAGGTTGAGGGGTTTGCTTTTCTGCTTACTAATATTTTGGGAAAAATTACTGCCCTTGAAAGCTGTCCTGTCGCTGCCTTTTCCAAGCATTTATTCTTGGTCCGGGCTGTATCCCGTCTGCAGGTGGAGGTGTCTGGACCAGCACAAGTTGAGAAAAAGGTAGAGAAAAGTGAAAGCTGTTCTCCCAAACCTCTGCTTGATTCAAATGTGTTTTGCAAGGGAAGGGCTGTTTAAACACAGCCTTGAGAAATCGTGGATTCCCCATCCCTGGAAACATGGATGGGGCTTTGAACAACCTGACGTAGTAAAAGATGTCCCTGCCCATGGCAGGAGAGTTGGACTAGGTGATCTTGAAAGGTCCCTGCCAACCCAAACCGTTCTGTGATTCTATGTTTCTATCAAACGTAAGACTTTGGAGTAATGGCAGAGCCTGGACACTGTTTAGAGATGGCTCTACTTTCAGGTTGCCCGTTGGCTTGTAGACTTCCTTGCCATTGAAGCTCTTTCAAATAGAGGGGAAAAGTCGTAGGAACTGGGGATTTTAGTGAATTTTTAGTGGAAAAGCAGTGCTGTCACTGTGCCGTCCCCCCCATTGAGCCAACATCCATGTGTCCATCTGGATCTCCAGCCCTCCTGCTGCTCAACGCCATCCCCAACCTCCAGCAGACGAGCTCCTTTGCTCCGCTGCCGACTTCAGCGATCGGCCCCGGGCGGCAGAGCTGCCGAACCCTTCTGCCCTTTCGAGGAAGAGAGCTCTCACGGCTCAGTGGGGCTGCCGCTTATCCCAAAGGTCAGCACGGGGAGCTGCTCCCATGCCCCTAAAGTCAAGTTGCATTAAAAGGGCATGAGCTCACCTGGATCCCACATTATCGGGAAGATGCTTTTTTATAAACAGGTGAGAATGATCATGCTGAAACCCTCACTGTGTTTCTCTTCCCGTGGATTTGTCCCCTTTTCCCCCAAATCCGTGCAAAATTTGAGCATCTGTGCTACCCTGTAGCATGGAGGTTTGCAATGTGGGCATCCAAGTGTGGAAGGACCCACGGGGTGGAAAAGAAGACTGCATCTTTGCTCGTGGAGAAGGTCAACAGGGGAATGGATGCTGGTGGTGTGAACCTTTCGTAGCTCTGTGTGTGTTGGATTGCATCTCGCCATGGGTGTCACGTCATGGTGCGCGCCTGCGCTCCCTGCAAAAGCCCAGCTGGGTGGGGTGGGAGGGAGCATCCTGGGTGGGAGTGGGTCCACTCAGGGCTGAGCAGGGCTCCAAGGCCTGTTCCCACCCTGCATCCCTTGGGATATGCTGGGATGAGCTCTCTGGATCGCTGAGTGTTGCTCTCACAGTGCTGGGAACGGTCGGAGATTAGAGAGAGGCTGTTCTTTCTCCCTCCTCCCAGCCAACGTTCCCAGCCACCCAGATAGAAATCACACCTGAAGGCATCTCCTCTGCCCTGCCTGCATCTCCTCCTGCCTTTCCCGCTGCCAGAAGGTGCTGTTTCTCCGCAGAACGCCTCGTGCGGGTGAAGCTGTGGAGCACTGCTGACATCTCCCTCCCGCCGGCACAGCTGCTGGCTGCCGGGACGGCTGTGAGCATTGCTGCTGGGAGCCACCGAAACGCTGGGCTGGGAGCACAGAAGCGTTTCTAAGGGTGAACACCTTGATGCCATCGTTTTGCCAGCCCGGTGCCACGGCCATGCTAAGCTTCCTTGGATAGGAGAGCATCAACCAAGCTCATTTCTGAGCCCTGAGCAGAGTGGGTTGAGCTCCAGCCCTCAACCACCTTCATCTGGAGGGTGGTCCAGCCAGCGATCCCAAAATAAGTCCTAAAAGGAATGTTCTTCATTCCTGCCCTTCCCTGCTCCTTCTCAAGTCCCAAGCCTGTCTGGGACAAGAAAACCCTGTGTCTTCTCCAAAACCGGCTTCTCCAGCCCACTTAACCTCTTTGGAACATCCCAGCATCACCACCTTGGGGGTAGATCATTGGTGTTAAGACTTTGGTGGTTTGGGTCCATAAAATCAGGCACTTGGAAAGTTGTGGGTGAGTGTGTAGTCTCTCCCAGAGGAGAGTTATTATTTTTAATAGTATTTTGGCATGGAATAGTATTTTGATATGGGGAAGGAAACACCAACACATCCTTCTCTTCCTTTAGCAACATGTTGGTGCCACCTGAAGGAGCCCAGCTCTGGAAACCTGTGCTCCCCGCAGAGCTTTCACTGCCTTTCCCAACGTTGCTCTCTTTTTCCCTCGCAGTGCAAGAAGAAGCACACGCTGGTTTGCCCCGACTTTGCCAAGAAAGGCGTCTGCCCCAGGGGTGCCCGGTGCAAACTGCTGCACCCGCAGAAGAAACGCCACCCGAGAGAGACAGAAGATGGGGACCGCAGCGAGCCCCTCTCCAAGTGGAGACGGGTCTGGGAGGAGACAGGCAGGTAGGAAAGAGGAGAAGAAACTCATTTTGCTGCTCTTAAACCGTTTTCTTCCCAGCCTGCTCTAGATCTTTCCTCTCCCAGGTGTGCATCCGTCTGTCTGCTGGTTTATTTTAAGGTGTTGCTGATGTAGGTCCCTGTGCTACCTTCTTGACAAAGCCACCGTGGGCCATAGGGTTGGGTAGGCTCCATGCTGGAGGGAGATGTCCCCAGGTTGGGCAGGGTCCGTGCTTGAGGGAGAGGTCCCCAGGCAGCGCTGATGGAGAGGAAAGAGAGGATAACTTGCATCTACCTGATGCGTGCCGTTGGAGTGTGAGTATCCTCACCCTTAGGAATGTGCTGCACGGGGCTTTGGCACCTCTGAGGCTTTTGTAGACCTTCCTTCTGGGTGCCCTGATGGAGACTCCACTGCCAAAAGGGGGTACAGCTTATCCATAGCTCTGTGGGAAACTGGAAACCATCATCCATTTTAGGCATTGGAAGGGGCTCCCCAGGGAGGTGGTGGAGTCACCGTCCCTGGAGGTGTTCAAAAAACGTTTAGATGTGGCGCTTCAAGACATGGTTTAGTGGGTTTAGCGGACATGGTGGCATCGGGTATACGGTTGGACTTGATCTTTGAGGTCTCTTCCAACCATAACGATTCTATGGTTCTATGATCCCTCTTCCTCACCTCCGTGGTGGAGAGCAGAGCCGAGTCCTCGGTGTTGCATGGAGGGGCTCGCCATCAGGGCTGGACTCACTGCCTGAAGAAGCAGGGATGGGGATGGGCACGGAGATACAATCAGCTTTGTAAAACCCTTTGGTGCTGGGCTGAGTGTTTGGTTAATCCTTGGAAGCTCTCTGAGCTCGCTCTGATGCTTTTGGGTGCTGGAACGGAGCCACAAGCTGACGATGGACACATTGGTCCTCATCCTTGCAGGGAGACAGATTTTCCTGAGCTTGACACATCCTTGCCTTCCTCTGCCCTCACCCCTGAGCCCTCCCTGCAGAACAACTACATCCCAACGTAATTAAAATTAAAGCCAAATTGAAATTTGACTTTAAAACCCAAAATCTAAAAGTCCTGGTTAGCGGGAGGAGTAAATACCGACTTGGGTGCTTGGCTCCTCTGTGGCTCTTTGCAGCGGGATGTGGGGGTGAAGGTGGGGTGCGAATGGGGGGACCTGGGTGCTGTGCCGGTCTGGTCCATGCTCTTGCCTGGTCCTGGGCCTCATCCTGGCCCTGCCTTGTAAGGTAGCAGAGGGGGATAAGCGCTCAGCAGGCTCTCTGAACTTATCCCGGGTGACAGAAGAGCCTTGGAATGACACCCAGCTCACGTCCCCCATGTGAAGGAGATGTAAAATAAAATAACTCCTTGCTTTTTTTAGGTAAGGAGGCACGAGCGCAGGGCCGGGCAGCGGGGAGGCACCCCCATCCCATCCTGGGAACGGCTCCTGGCATTCTCTGCTGGGAAGGGAGCATGCCCGAGCTTGGAAGCTGCTCGGGAGGGTGATTTTTTTTCCTTTATTGACACCGTCATCGGAGATGTCGAATGAGCTGAAGGGTCATGTTAGCTGGGCTTGGGGGAGGGCGGCAGGGATGGGGCTGAGCCAAGCCCAGCGGAGCATCTCCGAGCCATCCTGCTCCCCACGCCCTCCATCTCCCCTCCCCTCTGCTCGCTCAGCCCAGCCGGCACCCGAACGGGAGCCCAGTACTTCCACGAGCATGTGAGAGCTGGAAACCTTGGACGGAAGCACCAGGCAGGGAATCCAGCTGGGGAGTGAGAAACTGCAGCTGAATCCCAGCTGGCTCCTGAGAAGTCAGAGCTAGAGAACGACCTGGGATGGAGCCTGGGGAGCCTCCGTGCGCGGCTCTGGTGCTTCACCTCAGCCTCTTCCATTGCACGTGCTGCCATGCCCAGCATTGCCAAGTGAGATTGTTTTATTTTTCCCTATTATTTTTCCCATGTGCCTCCTGCAGGAATGATCCAGCTCAGCTCCACGATGATGGGGAAATGCCCGGACCTTCCAGTGCAGAGCAAGAGGTGAAATTTTGGAAAGAGACAGACACCTCGCCAACCAACTGGCTGCAAAAGCTGCCGTCCTTCATCTCCCTCCAGTCCTCCGCATCCCCTGGTGACGAAGACTGCAAAGTGGAGGACGAGGACGAGCTGGAGGACGAACCAGGTAGGAAGTGCTTGTTCTGCTTTGTCTTACGCGTGCTCCAAGCTGCTCCGATTCACCAAGCAGGAGAGTTATTCCCCTGGTATTCTCCGTGGGTGTTGCTGGGATTGATATTCCTTGGGAATCACCAGACCGGTTAACACTGAGAGCCCAAACTGGGATGACAGTTGGGACTCACATCTTTGTGCACGCAGGGGCACGAGCCCCTGGCTCTGCTCCCGAAACCGCATGGTTGGGTTTTGTCCCCATCTTTTATCATCGACTCCTTCTTTCTTATCCTATAAATTATCCGATGATGAATCCAGTCTTGTTTCTGCGATGGAACTGCAGCGGTCCCCAGCAGGAGGGTGTTTTAGAGGGATGCAGTGATGCTCTGCCTTACTGCTGGACCCACACAAGGACCTCTGGACCATCCATTGCCTGTGTTTCCCAGCATGAAATAGCTCCAAAGCTTTGAAATAAAAACATCCCTGGTGATAGGTGGGATGGGGTGTCTGCAGATTGCAAGTTCCTTGGAAGAGCCACATTAGACTGAGATTATCTGCTTTGTTCTTTTATTAAAAGGTGGGGAAAGAGGCTTTGAAAACCGTTAAAATTTTTGGAAAATGCAGTTTTAGGATGGCCAAAACTTCTTACAGACTCCGACACGTGAGAGCAAACGGCTTGTGCCTTGTCATCTTTTTCTTTTTGGAAAAGTTCAGGGAAATGTTTCAACTGTTTGAAACTGGACTGTGGAAAAAAAAAAGGCAGGAGAAAATTGTTGAAGTGATGAGAAGAAATGTCTTTGTTTCTTTGCTAAGCGGCTCGTGGTAGAGATTAGCTGCACTTCTGCTTCTCCAACGTTTTTCTTGGTTCCTCCTTTCCTAATTCAGCTCCTACACTGGAAAATCCCCTAATCACCTGCAGCTCTGTGGGAAGGGACCGGCCTCTGGGATGCATCCACAGGAGCAGAGGTGATGGAGGCGGCGAGGCAGAGATTGTGCGTGGTCCTTCCCAGCCCTGGGTGGGAGGTTTTTGGCCGAATAATGTTTTACGCTTTCCTTCTCATCTCCCGTCCTTTGCTGGAGGGCTGTGCAGCAGCTGCATCTCCTGAGTGCCGTCACAGAAAGGGAGGCAAATCAGAAATCAGAAGTCGGTTCAGAAACCAAAATATTTTGCGGCAATAATGATGAAATCCCCACCTCCAGCTCGGCTGGCACAAGACGTGGCTCAGTATGAACGGAAGGATGCTGGAGCATCCCTCCCTGTCTTCAGTCCCGTGCCTCCTCCGACCGAGCGTGCAGCCGAAGCAGGTTCTCGCTGGGAGAAGGGATGAATTCAGCGCCAAAAGCCAAGCTGGGACATCTGCACGGTCGTCCGTAAGTGGGTACTGAGGATCTGCAAGGCTGTGCCTGGCTCGACTGTGAAGTGCTTTGAGCCAGGGAGGGTTGAGATGCCTTAATGCTGTCGGAAAGAAAATTCCCAGGATTAGCAACATATTCCTGAAGTCACAGGCAAGCTTATGCGCTGTCGAACTGCGGTGTGATGGAGACAGCGAAGCACCCTTCCGGCTGGGAAAGCTCCTCTCCACTACCCGGGGTGAAGCGCTCGGCTTCCCTTTCCAAGGATTTCTTCCCCCTGCCCGCTTCCCTCCTTCCTTCTCCTTGGCTCTGGTTCAATTCCCTTTTGATCTCGGCAACGGGGCCAGGGAAATGCTCCCAAAGCAGCGGCTTAATCGGGTTTTTTTATCTCTGCGATGAAGATGGAGCAATTAATCTGCAGATAAGAAAACTGTCGAAACACCCTGGATTGCATTTGGCAGTCTGGAGTAACTCGGTCGAGAGGGCGGAGACATCATCCTGGCAGCGAGGGCATCTTTTTCCTCTTAACGCCGGTTTGCACATTCAGAGGAGGATGATTTCCAGGCATTTTGGGTGCGAGGATGAGTAGAAGGAGCTGGTTCAGTCCAGGGATGTCGGGAGGAAGGCTGTGAGGAGCTGGTGGGTACGGCATCCCTCCGTACTCCTTCACCCGGGGAGCACGTGGCATCGAGAAAGCAGATGCTGGAGGATCCATAGGAAGGGAAAATGGGGCAGGATTTGCAGATGGCTGTAAAATCATCTGATGATGAAGCAATTTCCTTGCCAAAGGGATGCAGCGATCGCTCGCGGCGAGTCTGGGCACGAGGATGCTGTTCAGCACCCGGCTTTGCCCATGCTTGGCACTGGGGTGTGCTCAGTAATTAAAGTCTCATCTCAGCGCACAAACGCAGGAGCTCAGGGGCACGGCAGCGGTCGGGGACCCCCGTTGATGCTGCTAAAGGACCAAATGCTTCATGGTGGCCAAATCACCAGGACCGGTGCTTTATGAGCTTGAGGTGCTGTTTTGAGCTGAGCGGATGGGCAGGATGAGACCTGGCATAGCTCTAGGTAGTAGCAGGTGTCTGCGATGGGGTTTGGGGGTCTGCATCTTCCCTGCTGCAGCCTTCGTACCGGGGATAATATTGGGTTTCTGCTTGTAGAGCCTGAAGGTGACACACAAATTGGCGGGGTAGTAAATAAGGAGGAGGACAGGTTATTATTACGGAGTGAGCTGAATTGCTTGGTTAAATGGTCACAATTTGAGAAAATGCCCTTTTAATACCGGTAAATGCAGGAGGAACAAAGAAAAACACCGGCTCCGTGTGCTGAAGGGATGGAGTGGAGGTTTGGAGATGACCTTTAAGGACCAGCGTGGGCAACAGCATCAGCTTGTGGGGTCTCAGTGGGGGTCTGCAGCCCCTGGCCTTGGGATATAGAAAAAGGGGACTGGAAAAGAGTGATGTGGTCTGCACGCGTGGAGCGGAGCCCGCTGTCGTCCTCCCGTGGGGAGGATTCCCAACCTGCAAGAGGAGCCTTGTAATTTGGGGTCGGAGGAGTAATTTGAGGGTGCCGGTGCTTTCCGACCATGCTCCGAAAAGCTCATCCATGCGGCATGGGGAGAGCAAACTGTTTCCAGCCAAGCATCCCAGCTGGGACGAGTGGGCTTGGTGGCATCCCATCCTTCAGCTCCGTGTGTTCTCCATCCGGGAGGGCAGAGCCGGAGGGAGCACAGGCTCCCCTACCCCTCCAACACCCGTTTCCAGGTAATGGGCTTTTCCATATTTCACCTTCCAGTTAAATAGCCTGCGTTGGAGCCTAACTGGCCTCCCCGCGCTAATTGTAAGCAAGCGCACCAATGCAAACCATTCCAATCGAGTGCTAATTTAATTAGAAAGCACCCATTTTAGTTAATTTGTTCGAGAAGATCACTGAAAACTCCTGGAGAGAACAGATGTTCCCCTCTCCCCCGATGAACATTCAGGGGTTTGTAAATGGCTCCACTCAGCCTTGTTTAGGAGAGAAAAGAGGATTTTATAGCTGCAAACGACCCTTTCTGTAAACATTTTACAGCTCTCTGCACGTTTGAGTGACGATAAACCCCTAGCAACTCGGCGGGCTGCAAATTTGCGACCATACGGCTATCATTTTATTGTCATATTTCACGGTCGTAACGTTAATGGAAGATGCTCGCTACAGTCTTTTTTAACGGCTCCGCTGAGCACGCTCAAACGCTTTGGCTTTGGAGGAATTCGTGGAGGTGCAGCGCTTCTGGGTTTGTTTACAGCTTTCACTTCTGGAGGAATAACTTTGGAAAGGCAAATCTCCCCCCTTCTCCACCGGGCTGGACCCGTACTTGAGAGCCACCCGCAATGGGGCACGCGACTGCGGGGATGGGCAACCTCTTGGTGCCGGATCCTGGTCTGACCATCCCCAGCGCCTGGAATTTAAGAGAAAGCCAGTGCTGCCAGCCCTTGGCGTGGATGCGACCAGTCCTCCTTGACTGGGCCAAGTGTCCCGTGGGATCTCCATCACCTACAGCATCTTCTTTAACGCTGCTTCTGACACCAGCTCTTTGATCCAAAACTTATTTTGGCAGTCTGGTGAGGCAACCAACCGTTTTGATCGGTGGCAGAAGATGCCCTGGAGCCTTCCGGAGAGCATCCGCATGTTTGGGGATGGAGGGCTAGGGCACAAGGGGGTTGTCCTGGGATAACAGGAGCCAGCATCCGCTGTCAGCTTTGACCCCAGCGGGACTTAGTGCGGTTTGTTCCTCTTGGTAGGGTCATGAAGGAAATGTTTTTGTGGATAAAATACAGGGAACTGGTTTCTCAGTGTGATCACAAACATCTCCGTACATGCTGGTCTCCAACTCTGACCATCTTGGTGGCTTCCACTGAACTCGCTCCAGTATGTCCATGTCCTTCTCTACTGGGAAGCCCGCAGAGCTCCAGGTGTGGTCTTGCAAGTGTGGGATATTTTCACAGCGCTGCCAAATTAGCTCGATCCTAAAAAGCGCTGCTAATGAGGCATTTAGTGCGGACCTCAGTGCTGAACTCAGACTTCTTCATGATAAACCTGAAGCCTTTTGTTGATCCAGGGGAACAATTTTTTATATAGTTTTCTTTTATTGATCCGTTAGCCCTTGTGCACCTCCGTAGAGAGTCTGGCTCCATCTTCAACCACGTTTAGGTGACTGAAGACAGCGATTATTTGAGCACAGTTGAAGACAGCCCTTTCCCCATTAGTCTTCTCTTCTCCAGACAGAACCCCCCCAGTTCTGTCTCTTCCATCCAAGTTACCTTCAGGAGGCATCTGAGCCACCTTG
>NW_009629399.1:34790-42993 GCF_000690535.1 Cariama cristata
TTGGAAAAGTCCTTGGCCATGATGAAGTCATGGGCCAATGGCTGCACCTGCAGCTGATCCACCTCCATGGCTTCTTCTTTGGATGGCACCACACCTATGGCGTCTTCTTCAGCTAGGGCCACCTCCGTGGTCTCTGAATCTCCCAAGAGCTGGCTGAGGGCAGCTCTTCTGTCCCACAGAGTCTTCCCAGCCTTTCTGCTCCTCCTCTGTATATTCCTCCTCCAGGTTCCCTCTGTTGACTTGTCATTGACAACACTCGTGTTCTGAGCAGGGTCCTGGTGGGTCTGCCCCACTGCTGGTGGGGGTGTTATGGCCAACTGTTGTCAGGCCTCTCTTGGAGATCTGGTCACTGGAATGGACCTCTCTTCCCCAAAGTCTGACCTAGGTGCTGGAGAAGCTCTTTCCTGGGCCTCCCAAATTTTGAGGAACCTGCTTGAAGGTCTTAGTGCATCACCCAAAGGATGACGATAACTCCTGGGCTCTGCTGTACCCCTGTTTGCTCCGTGCCTCCTGGGTGCTCACAGCAGCAAGAAACTCAGCAAGCTGTGGAACCGGATCAGTGGACCATCTAATAAGGGCTGTGGGACAGTGGACAGTGAGGTGGCTTGTGACATCTCAGGGCCACTGTCATGTGTACCTGGCTTGGTCACCCACCAGGTTGGGAAGAGTGAGGGGGCCGATGGGCTGAGGATTGCTTTGCCTCGGGTTATTTCCATGTGGCCTTTCGCTTACAGAGAACCAGGGGTCTCTGCAGGGGGGCTCCTGGTCCCCTCCCGGGTCCCTGGGGCAGATCAGAGTGGTGGGAGATGGTTGCAGATCATCTGAGATCTTTGGTCAAGGTAATTTTAGCCTGTGCAGGCAAGAGCAACAACTGAAAGGCAGGAGCAGGGGTTTTAGCAGGATAGTGGTGTTGGACCTCTGCGTGCCTCCTCAATTTCCCCATTTGCCGTTGTCTCCTAATTAGCAAAAACTCTGAAGCTTTCTTGGTGGTTTGTGGGTGGCTTGGAGAGCTGCAGGGGGGAAGCATCTGGGAGGGCAGGGGGAGAGCCAGGGAGGAGTTTAGGCATGAGAGGTGCAGATAAACCATCTCCTTTGTGTTTCGGGGGCAGCTACTTGATCTCCACAAGGGCATGTGGCTGCCAGGGTGCTGCGTCCGTGTGCCGACGCCAAGGCCGTTGCATGTCAGGTGCCATCTGCTCGCTGGCGTGGCAGAGGGGTTGCAGCGGAGGGAGCTGGTGCCCCGTGGGCCCTTGTGATAGAGATCTGCTAAAGCAGATGCCACAAAGGCTTCTGCCGCAAGAGCTTCTCCCTCTCCCCAGGTTCCTCCGCTGGCCCCTTGGTGGCTGATCGACTCAGGACCCAAGTGTCAGGACCTTTTCCTCAGTCCTTCTGGAGATGCCACCAGAGCGTATGGGATGACCACACCACAGTCATCGTCCTTCCCCGGCAACCCTGGGCCATTTTCAGGTCCAAGTCCAGCCCTTAGGATCGTAGGATGAAAGGGACCCGGGGAGGTTATTGAGTCCAACCTCCTGTTTAAATCTCTCCAGCCTCAACAATAAGGTCCAGCTCGTCGTATCTCTGCCTGCAACGGCTGAGAAGTCAAGGACACGTGGCTGGGGGTGTGTCCCTTGGCAGAACCTCTTAGGAGACAGATAGGAGATAGCCGGAGTAGGTGGAGGCACTTTGGTGGTCATGGTGAGAACTCATGGGAGTTACAAGACTTCCCAGATCCTCAGCAGATGATACCAAGGGGAGAAGGACAAGCTAAGGAGAGGAAGGGCAGCAGGACACCAAGCCCAGAAGTCTGCAGGGAAAGGAAAATGGAGTTAGGAGCATGCTTGATGTACCTTGATGCACCTTGATGTCCTTAAATCAGCCTTCCCATCACTGTCTTCCCCTGAGGTGTTCTGCTCTCCTAGGTTAAATTATCAGGATCCGGGGAGGGGGGGGCAGGAAATCTCCATCTTCCTTCCTTATGGTACCCATGAACCCTCCCTGTCTCATGGCTCATCAACCAGGAGGGCTCTGGGGCAGCGTGGACCTTGGTGGTACCTTCCTAGCTCTTCTCCTGGCGCTTGGCAGATCTTTCTTGTAATGGAGAGGGTGATCATGCACCTGGCAGGTGGAGATCGGATGCTCCTGTCCTCACCCTGATCTTCTCCTCGCCTTTGCCGTATTATCCAGCTGCAGGTGGATGCTTCCCTTGCCAGCGCCCCCCCGGCCGACGCGCGCTCCGTCGGGCACGCAGGGAGAGTTTAATTGGAGAGCATCACAACTCTTTCATAACTGAATTAACAAACCTCTAATAGAATTGCTTTTTCTAATGCAAAAATCTATCGAGCTGCAGGTAGCGGGCTGCACCCACCCCTTGAGCAGGACAATGTGTATCGGTCTAATTGGTTTCCTGTTAACGGGCCGGATCTGCTCGGGTTGTTAGCGATTGCATCTTCTCCTCCTGAGTCAGCAGGTCCTTACGGGTTTGGGAGCTGTTTGGTGGGGGTCTGTGCGGTGGGGGATGTTTAGGTTGCTTTCATACATAGAATCACAGAATCATAGAATCATTATGGTTGGAAGAGACCTCAAAGATCATCAAGTCCAACCATATACCGGATGCCGCCATGCCCACTAAACCATGTCTTGAAGCACCACATCTAAACGTCCTGAATACTGGTTTCAGAGATCTTATTCTTGGTCATGGGTGCTTCCTTCCTCGTCTGGAGGGACAGGTGGGCTGGTACTCAGGCTGGTGGACCTCACCAGGAGGACTCGCTGGTGGGCCTTGCCCATCCCTCTGCAGTGATGCCTTCTATCTGGCAGGCTTTGCTTCCATCCCTCCATCCTTCCATCCCTCCATCCTTCCATCTCCATCCCCCACTAAAGCCCTGATCCTGCCGCAGGACACCAGCAGGTTTGGGGTACCATCAGGCTTTGGGGTGCTGCAGGTAACATGGGTGGTGTTGAAAGCTGGGGTTGGACCTCCTCGTGACTTGGTGGCTCTGGGAAGGTCCAAAAGTCAGAAACTTCACTGCCTTTAATTTCCTTATTGCAAAGTAGCCAATTTAGTTGAAACTTTCAGTAAACCCCACGAGTGCTGTGAGTTTTCCTAATTGGGCTCTCGCTTTGAATCAGCATCATCGCTTCTTAGCCCACAAAAGGCTGTTGAAAATTCTCTTCTCTGATTTACTTTCCGCCTGGACCGAGTCGCCTGCACGTTCCCAGTCCTCTTCCCTGATCGATTTGCAGACGACTTTCAGACCTGCCAAGTCTCACTCCTTTGCCAGGACTGAAATCTACTTCTTTCATATTAATTTTTAACCCATTTTTTAGGGTCTCATCCACTTGTGGCAGAGGGTCTGGACACCAAGGCTTTTCGACTTGGTTCAGGATTTCTGAAGACCTCTCTTGTCTGGCCCGCTGCCCCTTGGCAGCCTTGTTGTTCCTCCCCGGAGTTACTTAATGACCTAAAAACTGGAGATGGAAGAACCCCCCTCCGAGATGATGAAATCCCGTCTTCTTCAGGGTAAGCTTCAGCTCACCAGTAAAGGACGAGCGTGGTCCATACGGCATCACGGCCACGTCAACGCGTACCACCAACCAGACATCTCTGCCATACCCTCAAGCCAATGAAGTCCCTCTCCCACCGCCGCAGCTCATGGCTGGTTTTCTGGTTGCTTTTCTCCTCCTAAAAGAAGGAATTAAGGAGAAGAAAGACGGAAAGAAGGTCCCGGCACAGATGTCCTTCTCTGCCAGCCTGGCAGGAGGTGGGCACTGCCGGGCAGCGGTGGGACATTTCCCCCAGCACGTCCCTGCTTCAGACATCCTGGTTAGGAAGCAAGAAAACATCTGAGCATTTTTCCTTCTGGATAAAGCTTCTCACGACATCCCAACGTTGATGTTTCCCTCACTTGAGGGGCAGAAGGTCTGGGTGGAACAGCAGCAGGGTGAGGTTTTCGTGGAGGTTGGATTTAGTGCAGGATCGAGCCAAGGAGATCCAACCCCCCCAGCTGCTTTTTCCATATGAAAAAGCATTTGTGGAAAATTCTGCGGCTTAACCCTTGCTGCTGGCCTTTCCATCATCCTGCCTTTTGTTCCTGGACTTTATTAAAAAATAATAATTTTATTTTATTTAAAAAAGGCATCTCCCAGCCTAAGTTTCTCCGGGAACTGACTCAGCCGAGTGCTGTCACTGCAAAAGGAAAAGCCATTTCCACGGCAGATTCAGCCTCTGGAATCCCCCCGAGTGGCCAGGAAGGGGTTAAGGACTATTTTTCCTTTGGGAATGGGGGTAAAAAAGTGTGTGTGGGGTTTGGGGGATTTTTCCTCGCGACGTTAAACCTTGAGCATCCGACAGGGAGATGCTGGGATTCATCTCGGTACTCTGAACCGTCAGGTGGAAACTTTTGCATCCCTTTACTCTATTAATAACCAGAGCGTTAGCTGGCCGGCCGTTAAAACAGCTGCTAATTGCAGCCACCTCCTTAGCCCTCTTTCCTTTGGGAATGGGATTATGTTTTTGATTTGGGGCCATTTCAGATGGGGTCAGCTCTGGGGGAGGAATGGAGGTGGCTGCGGGTACCGTGTTCCGTTCAAAACCCCTGCCCGGAGCCCGGCGGGATGCAGGAGAGGACGAAACCCCTCGGCAGCGTCGGGAGAGCGATGGAGACCGAACGTCCCATCAGGCTGGAGGTTGGTCGGGAAAGGAAAGCATCGGTGTAACCGGCTTTCCCTCCGGCAAAGCTTCTTATAGCTGGATGGTGGAGTTTGGAAAGCCGCGAGTGAGCCGTCTTCCCCTGCATCCCCTCGCTTTGGGGCTTGAGCATCTTCCACCCGTGAAGTGGGGCATCTCCAGCTGCCTCCCACCCTCACAGCTTGGGGAGAAGAGCAATTTTTTTAAACCCTCAGTGATCAGGAGTGGTGAGCAGGGAGAGAGGATTTGGGGCCGAGGACCAGACCCACCTCCTTTTATCCCCCATCTGAAGGGATTTCCCACCTCTAAATCCCTTTAAATCTCCCTGTTTCAGCATCTGGAGGAAAGAAATGTTGTTTAAACTTTCCCGTCGGGTGCAGCTGGAGCCGCTCGGCTCGGCAGCGTCTGGGGGAAGGCCAGGTTTTATTGAAAAATATAATGGTGCCACCTGAAGCGTGATTTACTGCACTGTCCACTCCTCGGACTTGATAATATATTTCTATTAGATTTCCTTCTTTTCCCTCCCTTCTCTTTGCGAAGAGTGGCAAGTTTCTCCGTCTGCCTGACACCTTCTTAGGCTTAGGCAAAATAAATGTTGATTTTCATCAGGAGGAAGAGCGCTGGAAGTCCTAATTCTCCGGCGAGGCTGACAAGCTCAGCAAAAGCCGCCCGGCTTTCGATGGAGAGCTTGCGATCCAGCCCTGGTTCTTCTCTTTGGAAGCAGTTCAATCATCGTAATGAAAAAGGGATTTCTTAGCCCGGCTTTCTCTAACTAGAAATTATATACCTGGTTCCTGGAAGATGGATTGCGTGGCTGCCGAAATGCAGAGAAGAAAGGAGGGGGGAGAGAGTGAAGACGCGCGAGATGCGACCCAAGATTGATCACGCCATTTGCAGGATCTCCCATGCACAAAAGCAGAAAATATATTTTCGTTTGCTGGGGTGGGTTAAGTGACACCCCTCTTTTCTCCAGTTCACCCCCCCCCAGCTTTCACGGCGGGGGGGTTTTGGGTGGGGTGGTTGCCCGGCCCCGGTGTTTTGGGATGCGGTGTTTGCCCGTCCCTGGCTGCTCCCCATGGGGTGAAGCATCCACTGCTTCATCCTTTCCAGGAGCAGCATCTCCCTCCATCCGAGGTGAGGAGCTGGACCAGTTTAGTCCTGTTTTACAACCTATTTTCATTTTATTTCCTTATTGCCCTCCTCGATTTTTTGAGGAATATGTTTGAGATCAGGCATGGATGCTCTGAAAGCATCTCGGCTCCGTGCAACCCCGTACCGAAGTCGGGAAGCTAATTACAGTCGATTTAAAAATCACCTTTTTATTTTTTTTTCTCCCCCCCGCAAAAAAAGAAATCTATATTTCTACTTCTGTAATCATATTGGCTTTGAATTGCAAAGCGCGGGTTTCGTGCCGCTGCGTGGATATTAGCTAATGAAGTTTTCTCCGGCTCATCCGAGGGGAACTGAGCCGTTTCCACTGTTCCCGTTGGAACGGGGCCGCGGTTGCTGGTGGGGCAGGAACGAGGAGATGCTGGTTTTGACCTTTTGGGGTTGAGGAGCAGAAGCTCTGCTGGACCCTAATTACAGCAACCGGGGCAGGATTTGGAAATCCCAGGTTGGAAAAACCACCTGGCTCCGTGCGAAAGGGATATTTGGGTTCAGCTGGAAAAGGAGGAGGGTGCTCAGAGGGCGAAGGGGGTGCGATGGGCGCCTGCTCGGTGTCGCCGTTCCCCAAAGCCAAATTCGGCTGCGTCGCCGGTGACTAATAGCCGAGTCCGTCGTGGCTGCTGTGCAGCCCTCTGATGTATGGGTGTTATATTAAGGGTGGAAAGGTGCTAAATGAGCCCTCTTTATTTTACATAAATTAGCTCAAAAGCTATGTATCACTGCCACGATGGCTTAGACTCCGAGGAAGTTTGTTTACCCAAGTTTAAAAGCAAAGAAAAACTCTTGGTGACTCCCCGTTGTTGGATGTTGCTTGGCGTCTTCACCCCTCCTGCCTCCTCTGCCCCAAAATCTTCTCTTTCGGGTGTTCAAGGCTGCGCGAAGGTGCCCATGATCCCACCTCCGCGTCGGGCATCGTCCTTTGGGAAGTGCGATGCGGAGCGCCAACACTGGGTTTTTGCAGAACCATGGGCAAGTTGTGTGGTGCTCATCTAGAACATAGCGGTCTAGGGGGGGTTTGGGCTGGATTCCCTCCATCTTCTCCATGACCTTCTCCGCCTCCTGTAATCCCAAGCGAGAGGGGACTTTTCCCACTAAACCTCCTCGCTCAACAAGCTGTTGGTCCTTTTTGCTGGGAAACCTCCTCGTTTTCCCATCCGCGTTCATCTCGGTGTCTTCTTGCCCAAGTGGCCACCGCTCTCCTGACCACTCATCGGTCTGGTAGGTAGAACCCCATAACCACCTCTCCGCAGCCTTCAGGGAGGGAAAACAGGAGAAACTGCAGAAAGGTATGTCCAGCGTTGTGGTTGAAATGGAGGAGGACTTCATGCCGTCCACCGTGGTCCATGGGATGTGCTTGGACTCATCCTGCAAAGAGGTCACCTCCCAGAGGCACTTCATGGGGTTTCAGCTTTATCTGAGCATCTGGGACCCTTTTTGGGGGAGGCACAGTGCTCCAGCAAGCAGAAATCATCACCCGGAGCATCTTAGGGGTGATTCTTGGCAACCAAACCTGTCACCGGCACGGCCAGAGCACCGAGCATGAGTTAACCTCTTGCTTGCCGGTGCTCTGCTCTTTCCTTCTCCAGCCTAGCCCCAAAGCAAGTCGTGACGCTCACCTTGTGCTGCCATTTAAAGGTTTGGCTCCTTTTTATTTTCTTTTTTCACCCATAACTTGGGGATTTTGCAGCAGACTGGCCGCTCTCCGGTGGGAAGGGACCTGCAAGTGCCTCCATCCCCTGCCATTTGCAGGGAGCTGAGGATGCTCAGGGATTTGGGGAACCAGTCACCTCCATCCCAGCCATGGCCAAGGGCGACATCGACTCTGGGCTCGCTGGGAGACACGTCCCCACCCCAAAAGGACCAACTCTGCCCCGAAAGGTTGGGGAAAGGGCTGCAGGGCAGCAAGGCCAGGCTGAGCACCGCACTGGGGACACACGTGTCCCCACCGGCGAGCTGGCGGGGTGGTGGGGGAGCTGCAGCCATCGCTGTGGGATTCAGGATGGGAAGCACAGGATGCAATTAGGCGGGCTCCTTTATTTTTCTCCATTTGCTCAATAATTAATCCTTCTCGTTGGTGGCACCGTGCCGTCCGGGGCAGTTTTTACTCCCTTTTCCCACTAAAAGCATTAAGCGCTTGGGCTGCGGGAGCAGCAGAGGAGTGCGGGATGCTCCTGGGCCAGCATCCCGAGGGATTTCCAAGGCGACCCGAGCCAACCTCCATGACTTTCTCCTCTTTTCTTCCTTTCCGCTCCCAGGCAGCACCAAATGGAAGAGGACTTTGCCGCCGGCATCCTCGCGGGACTCAGAAAACGCCCGTCTGGAGGAGGGCGGCAGAGGTGAGGCCGG
>NW_009629399.1:43077-44169 GCF_000690535.1 Cariama cristata
ACGACCAGGCAAGGAGAAGCCCGGGTCTGTCCGGCCGCGTGTCACCCACCTCCCACCATCACCTTTTCCTTTCCTTCCTCCAGGCAAACGGCTGCAGATCAAGCCCCGGCTGTGAGCAAGACCCGACCCCGCGGCAGCCGACCAGCTCAGGAACCGCAGAGCCGGGCACGACCCGGCACCTACCTCAGGACACCGCGGCCAGACGCGGCATCCCCTTCTCATCTTGCTTTGCCAGGACATCGTTTTGACAAGGAGCCGGGTGGCGGCATGGGGAAGCACCACCCGTTCCTGCAGGGAAGCAGCTTTGTTTGAAATATTTTCATTCACCGATAAATTATCTTTTCAGCCCGTTTATTGAAGGCAAGCCCTGCCTCCAGGCTCCTCGGATGCTTGCAGGGCTGGGAAGAGGCTCCCATCCCCATCGGTTCTCCCGCATGTCACGGCCCCGCTGCTGTCCCGGACACGAGGTGATACGGGGACCCGAGGAGCTCGATGCCATCACGCGACGTGCTTGCATCCAGGTCAGCCACTATATCGGGGACAAGTGTGGCCGGTGGTCTCAAGTCACCGTGCCGGGATGTAACGAGATATAAAGCCCCCGGCACGGCTCAGCCCCGATCTCTCCATGCCAAGAGCCCACCCGCATCCATCCTGCTCCATCCCATTGCTTTTGGGAGGAGATTTCTCGGAGCGGAGCCGTGTGCCGAGAGCATCCCTAGTGGAAACGTGTTGGGAGCAGTGCTGAGCTCACACCAAATGCTCCCGCAGCATGCCGGGGTTCTCCCATGGCCGATTGCAAAAAAAACCCCCCCCCCCCCATCCCAGCGGGGGTTTGGTCTCCCTTGGAAGCCCCAAACCAGCTCTTTCGGTTTTTTTTTTTTTAAGTCCCTCCAAATCCAAGAAGGAGCAAAACACAGGGGAAGCATTGTGCCAAGCCGAGCCCTGCCGGCCACCCAGCTGCCGGCACGGTGGGTTTTTGCATCCGTGGGTACAATTTCCACAGGGATTTTGGGGCGGTGGGTGCAGTTCCCGGACACAAATGCAGTTTTGGGGCCAGCTGCAGGTCCTCCCCTTACCAAGAGGTGCCGAGAG
>NW_009629399.1:44208-44527 GCF_000690535.1 Cariama cristata
ACACAAATGCAGTTTGGGGGCCAGCTGCAGGTCCTCCCCTTACCAAGAGGTGGCGAGAGCCGGGGGCAGCCATGGCGGGGTGGCAGGATTTGCCCATCCGCTGCCCCTCGATTGCGGCACCTTCAGGCAAAGCCCTACGGGGAAAAAGCATCGGCAGGGACGTGGGTGGGCGCTGGGGCTCCCTGGGGACCCAGCACCCAGGTGTGTTTGGCGATGGGGTGGGAGATGGAGCCACCGTGATGCCGTGGGCTCAGGTGCACCGTGGCTCCGGCAAGGAGCTGACGGCTGCGATTTCACCCCCGAGCGTGGGTCCCCGTGG
>NW_009629399.1:44785-45134 GCF_000690535.1 Cariama cristata
CCCACTGTGGGGGGCCCGGTCCCCCCAGCACCCCCCCCCCAGCCATTGCGAGGACCCCCCGGGGCTGCACTCATACCCCAGTGTGCGTACAGCGAGCTCTTTTTTAATAAAAACCTTGTCATCTCCATTGATATTAAATGGCTTTTATTAACCCCTGTGTTTTGATATGTAAATAAAGAGTTTCTTCCCCGGGATGCCCGGTCGGAGCGTGGCTTTGCTCTTTTTTTCAGTGATACTGCACGAACATCCCCTCGAGGAGCCGGGTAATGCCAGCAGAGGGGCCTCAAATCTTTCGAGGTTTTTAATTATTATAACTTTTACCCCGCCTTTACCCAGAAAAGGATGTTTC
>NW_009629400.1:0-5259 GCF_000690535.1 Cariama cristata
TCCCTTCCAACCAAACCAGTCTATGATTCCATGATTCTATGATTTACAAAATAGGCATAGCAAGGATAGGCAGAGAAACTGCAGCATAGATTCTACCATGTAGACCAATCTTTCCAGAGCAATTGCTTCTGAGAAGACAAGCTGAGGTCTATGCATCATTGGCTTCTCTGGTGGGACTGGGAATCCTAACAAGGATTTCCACCCTGCTACTGGGCTCCTAAATGGATTTGTCTGCTAGTAAGTGACCAAAGCTCACAAACATTTTTTGTTGTTTTATTACATCTCCAATGATATGAAAACTGCTGTTTTTAAGATAACGAATATGTTAGATAAAACATTATTTCTGACTAACTTTCCTGACATTTTTCTGATTCACGTCCATCTTAAAGCACAGTTTGTCACCCTTTTCTGCCATCTAACTAGTCTTCCTCCCCATCCCATGCTTCTTGATGAGTACCTCAAAAGATTATCAGCCTAGTCACAGCTGGTGGGTTTTCATGGGAGATAGGTGGTATGCAACACTTCCCAAACAGAAATGTGGAACTCCTTTATCTTCTATGACAAATTAACAGAAATGGGACCTTACCCAACTCTATGCATGATCACTATTTTAAAACATTGGCAATATAACTAAAAAGGAGGAGCACTGTGAACAGGACATGCAAGCAGGGATTTAGGAGGGGCACAGAGAGGGCACCACAGTTTGTGCAGCAGTTCACATAGAAAAGCACGTGAGAAGGGCTGTGCACCCTGCTTGTAGGTCCACAGCCCATGGAAGTGCTCTAGGTCTCTGCCAGGATGGTGGGCACTCCCCTTAGGGTTAAAACCAGTGTTTCTACACAGAAAGTCCCTGAGATGTTTGACACTTCCACCCACACAGAACTGGTAAGGAAAGAGACTTCAGTACAGCTGGGCAATTGCAATGAGTGCCCAGACCCTTCTCCCAGAGAAAAGGTAAGTACTTGTATAAGGTGTGCACAGGTTGATGATCTGTTGTGTCAGGTGGCCGAGTTGCAGGAAAGAGTTAAAAGGCTGCGCAGTAGCCTGTCAGGACAGAGACAGATAGGTGGTTTCAGAACCATGCTCCTATGGCTGACACCACTGAGAATGAGGCATCTTGGACACTGGTGACCTGCAAAAGCAGGACTCTGCTTCGGTCCTCACCCTTCAGCATTACAACCAAAAACAGATATGAAGATTTAACAGCTCTAGCAGACCACGAGCAAGGTCTGCAAGGAGAAACTGTACCAGCAGCATGGAGCAGATACCGCAAAAAGAAATGGCGAGAGATTATAGTGGGTGACTCTCTGTTAAGAGGCACTGAGGCGCCCATCTGCCAGCCTGACAGGGAGGCATAGGAGGTATGCTGCCTTTCAGGAGCTAAGGGCCCAGGTGTTGCCAAGAGGGTGCCATAACTTGTCAAGAGCACAGAATACTATCCATTTCTACCTATCATGTGGGCATGAATGACACCACAACCCAGAACCTGAGAAAAATTAAGACTACAAAGCCCTGGGGATGCAAGCGAAAAGTATTGGTGCCCAAGTTATCTTTTCTCTAATTTTACCAGTTAGAGGAAAGGGTGCAGCCAGAAATAGACATATAATGCAAATCAAATTCTGGCTTCATGGCCAATGCCATCATGAGGGTTTTGGCTTTTATGACAACGGACATTATTCGATGACTATAGCCTGTTAGGGAGGGATGGGATCCACCTATCTAGAAAAGGCAAGGGAATCTTTGCCAGCAGGCTGGCCATCTTGGTGAAGCGGGCTTTAAACTGAAGGCCTTGGGGGCCAAAAATGGCAGCGCTTATGCCATTGCAACCAACTGGGGAATAAACCAGGCCAACCATAGCAGTGACAAATGTTCCTTAGCTGCTTCACAAGATGAGAACCAGAAGACCAACCACCTCAAGCGTATGTATGCCAATTCACACAGTCTGGGGAACAAACAGGAGGAACTGGAGATCTGTGCCCAGTCAGAAAGTTATGATATAAAAATAACTGTAACATGGTGGGACAACTCACTTGACTAGAGGATTGCAATGGATGGGTATAGGCTGTTTCATAAAGACAGGCAGGGAAGAAGAGGAGGATGAGTTACGCTCCATGTTAAGGAGAACCTTCAATGTATAGAAGTCAACTATGGTGATTGTGGAAGCCCTATCAAATGCCTCTGGGTCAAGATCAGATGGGTTGTCTTCAAGGGGGATCTTACAGTAGGCATCTCCTACCGATGTCCATACCAAGACAGCAAGGCCAACAATGCAATATTTAGGTCACTTAAGTAAGCTTCAGGTCACCAGAATCTGGTTCTTATGGGCAACTTCAACTACGCAGACATTTGTTGGAAGAACAATACAACAGTTCACATGTCATCCATCAAGTTTGTGGAATGCGTAGAGGACTGCTTCCACATACAAATGTTAGATGTGCAAACCAGGAATGAGGCACTACTGGGCTTGCAACTCACAAACTAAGAAAACCCACTTTGTAGTATCTCAGTTTGTGGTAGCCTTGGTTGCAGTGATCACCATATTGTGGAGTTTGGGATCCTGCTGAGCACGCTGAAGGTTAGTACTAGGACGAAGGTTTTAGATTTTAGAAGAGCAAACATCAGCTCACTCAAAGCTCAGTTGGGAGGGATTCCATGGGAAGCTTCCATGAAGGATAAAGGAGCTAGCATGTACTGGGAGTTTTTCAATAACACTCTCCTGGAAGTACAAAAACAGTTCATCCCCTCTAAAGGTAAGGGAAACAGGCAGACCAAGAGATCCCCTTGGCTTAAGTGCGAGCTTCTGAGTCTCCTCAAAACGAAAAAAGAAGCATTGAAGAAATTGAAAAGTGGACAAATACACTTTGAGAATTAGCATGGCATTGCCAGGGCATGCAGAGATGCAGTTAGAAAAGCAAAAGCTCAACTTGAATTGAAATTGGCTAGAGATGTCAAAAACTGCAAGAAAGGGTTCTTCAGGTATGTAAATGACAAGCAGAAACAGAAGAAAAATATTGACCCACTGTTAAACAGAAGTAAACTAGTTACCAAGAACACTGAAGTGGTAGAGATACTCAACACCTTCTTCACCTCTGTCTTTATCAGCACTGTTGGGCCCCAGGCCTTGGGAACAAAAATCCAGGCTGACACAAATACAGACCTACTGTCAGTGAAGGAAGAGTTGGTATGTGAACTATTACAGCAGCTTGACCCCCACTAATCAATTGGCCCTGACAATATCCACCCAAGGGTGTTAAGAGAGCTGGTTAACGTCATTGCGAGGCCACGCTCCATAATCTTTGAGAAGTTGTGGAGATCAGGTGACATCCCAGAAGACTAGAAGAAAGCTAATGTCAACCCCATCTACAAGAAGGGCCTAAAGGAGGATCCAGGAAATTATAGGCCCATTAGTCATACTCTAGTCCCTGGGAAAGTTATGGAACAAATCCTCCTGGGGGTTTTCACAAGTCAAATGAAGCACATGATTGGGAAAAGCCAGCAGAGATTCACCAAGGGCAAATTGTGCTTGACAAATCTGATTGCCTTCTACGACAAAGTAACCTGCTTTGTTGATGTGGGATGAGTGGTGGACGTTGTCTACCTGGTTTTCTCCAAGGCTTTTGATAAGGTTTCCCACAGCCTCCTCCTAGATAAACTGATGCATTATGGTCTAGGCAAGTTGTCTGTGCGGTGGGTGGGGAACTGGCTGAGGGGCTGCACCCAGAGAGTGGTGGTAAATAGCCCCTTTTCAAACTGGCAACCTGTCACAAGTAGAGTCCCTCAGCGATCAATATTGGGCCCAATGCTGTTTAATATCTTCATAAGTGATCTGGATGATGGGATCAAGCATAGCCTGAAGTTTGTCAATGAGATCAAACTGAGTGGGGAAGTGGATGCTTTGGAAAGGAGAGCCACTCTGCAGAAAGACCTGGATAGGCTGGAAGAGTGGGCTAACAAGAACCTTATGAAGTTCAACAGAAAAAAAATATAAGGTCTTGCACCTGGGAAAACATAATCCAGGAGTATAGCACAGGCTGGGATCTACCTGGCTGGGGAGCAGCTCTCTGGAAAGGGACCTGGGGTCCTGGTGGACAACCAGCTCAGCAGGAGTGAAGGGTGTGCTGCTGCGGCAAAGGAAGCCAACAGGATGCTGGGTTGCATCAACAAGCACATCACCAGCAGAGATAAAGAAGTCATTATCCCGCTCTACTCAGCACTTGTCAGGCCACACCTGGAATACTGTGTTCAGTTTTGATCCCTGCTGTACAAAAAAGATGTGGACAGGCTGGAGAGGGTCCAGAGAAGGGCCAAGATAACCAAGGGATTGGGAAGCCTGCCACACGAGGAAAGGCTGAGAGAACAGTGTTTGTTCAGCCTTGATAAACGAAGGCTTAGAGGATGTTCCGGTATTTAAAGGGTAGCTACAAAGAAGATGGAGACTCCCTTTTTACAGAGTCACATGGAAAAGACAAGGGGTAATGGGTACATGTTACTCCTAGGGAGGTTCTGACTGGAAACAAAAGGGCAATTTTTCACAATGAGAAGGATCAGCCACGGGAATAACCTTCCCAGGGAAGTAGTGAATTCCCCAACATTGGACACTTTTAAGATTTGTCTGAACAAAGTGCTGGGCCATCTTGTCTAGACCACGCTTTTGCCAAGAAAGATTGAACCAGATGATCCTTAAGGTCCCTTCCAATCTGGTATTCTGATTCTGTGATTCCATGATTCTATGAAAAAGCACACTTCCTGACCTTTGGAAGCCATCTTAAGCATGTAACAGTCTAGAGCAACATTTTCACCAGCAAGGTTTATTAAGTTTTGAGATTCATTAACTAGAATTCAATGTTTATTGTAAAATTGAAACTTCTCATTAGAATTCTCCAGTAAATTGACTTGTTTTTATTTTAAAATACAGATTTATAAAGGATCGATTCTGATTGAGAGAGATTTCTGAAAAATAAGATGACAAAGTTTGCAGATGGCACAAAATAATATAGTTCACAGGGCGTACCAAAGCCCGGCAACCAGCTAGGACAATGGCAAATGAAGCACAATGTTGAGAAATATAGAGAAGTACATATTAGGAGAAATTTTAACTACACGTGTATATTGCAAAATATTAAATGTTTCCACTATTCAGGAAGATGAATTGGGTGAAACTGAGTAGGCAGTGCACAATACTTTAAGTTCTGTAAAAGTATGGAAATATTTACTAATTACAGTGCTTTATCACTGTGGGAGAAGATCAGGTTCGCGACC
>NW_009629401.1:0-1523 GCF_000690535.1 Cariama cristata
CGGCGAGCTGTCATTTAGTTTGGGCGGGCTGTGATTTCCCCCGAGGAGGAGGGAGGGCGGGGAAGAGTTAATGCTTGCTTTGACCTTTGGAGTGACTTCAGATACTTAGGTCATCATCTGCCCCCCCGCTGACCGACACACAGGTCCACTCACCCGATCCCCTCGTCTTCCTTCCCCTTGCTTCGTGCTCCGGCAGGGACACCCCAAAGGGCAGAGGTCTGCATTTACTTTTGCATCTGCCCTTTCCCCCTTTACTTTGCCCATAGGGTAAGAGGAGATGGGCAAACATCTCGCTCTCTGCCCAGATCGAGGGCTGGAAGGCAGCCTGGGCTCCGGGAAGGTGAGAAGAATGGGACCCTGGAGGAGCCAGGCTCCGCTGGCATCCCTCCCACTGAGGTCCACAACCCAGCATTTCCCGGTGCCTTGTCTTGCACTGAGTCAAACACGGAAACAAAAGTTCATGTTATCCCGTGTGTCCTCTCCACGGCCCAGGACGGGTGCCAGGAGCAGGTGCTTTCCAGCCGCCGGACTCTGACGGGGATGCAGCTCTCCAATCTCACCCTCGCCTGCAAACAGCATCCCAGCCGGACGTCTCTGTCGGCCAGGGAGCGGTGTGCGCACCGGCCATACCTCGCAGGATCGGGACCGTGGTGGTGGGATGCGCAGAGAACGGCAGAGCGGCACCCGCCTCTCGGGCTTGCAGGGGCTGCTTCGAGAGTCTAACGCTTCTGTAAAGAACAGGTTAACTAATGCCACAAACCTTCCAAAAATTAATATTCCCATGTAAATCATTGCATTAACATAACCCTGAGGTTATGCTTATGAAATATTTAACGTACCAAAGTTTTGCAGGTGTTCTTTCTTCTTTTTCCGTTTTTCTGGAAATGGTGATGCCTGTGAACAAAAGTTCATTTCTCAACCTCCTGGTGTTTCTTTTTCTACATTTCAGTATTTTATCGTCACCAAAAATTCTTGACTGGAGTCAGTAAGTTCCAAAAGCAAGAGTTCTGTATCAGGAAGGTCACACGACATTTTTTTGGGCGTTGATCCAGGACTATTCAACGTTTTAAAATTTAAACATTTTCTCAGTTACTTTAGTTATAAAGTGAAGACAGTCGAAAAAATTCTAAAGGGAGGGTGAGAGAAGAAGAAGGCCTATTTTGATTAAAAAAAGAACCTGTGATTTGTCTTCCGCTTTTTATTGGATGGCTTTTACTTTCCGTTAGAGCCTAGGGGATATCTGTTCAGCACCAACAATATTTTTATTGACTGCACTGGGACCTGATCGAGTCCTGGATTCACATATATGTCTGGGTCCAAACTCTGAGCTACCTCTGGGAGAGGTGCTAAAGATGAGATCTGGGACAAGGAATGTAGTTTGGATAACAACCTCAGAAACTCTCATTTAAAAAGTGTTAGTTTGTCAATGAAAAGGCAAATGGTGCACGAGAGGCCACTGTAATGTTCTCCCATGCTGCAGCGTAATTCCAACCGTCTGGCCATACAGCCTAGGAAAAACAGGA
>NW_009629401.1:1535-16335 GCF_000690535.1 Cariama cristata
GGTAATTAAATGGTGCATCTCCCTGCTTGTCTCTTGGGTTGTCTGTGATTTCCCAAATGACAGGAAAAGTTGGCTAAGCTTCCACAATGCCCTGTTTCACCGAACAAGGACCTAGGCTTTCCAGGAAGGTACTAATTAGCCCATGCAGATTACCCCATCGATTACAGAGTCTTTCCTATTTACGTTTCAAAACTCTAATAACTCAGCAGCGCAATAATGGAAAGATGGGTCAGTCATGCCTCATGCAACAAGAGGAACCCTCGTCTAGTCTGACAGTCGTGAAGCGTAGGGATAAATCACTTAAATGAATCATCTTTTTCTTCCTCCCGGTTTTGCCCTCTTCGCCTCTTTTCACAGTGACAGCATTGCCTTTAAACCAGAAAGCCTGTTGGCATGTCCCGGGTTGTGGATGACACTAAATCCTTGTCAGACAGTTCTGACCTGGAAATCTCAAAGCTGACCTTTCCCGACTGAGAGAGAGAGAGGCACAAATCCTCAATTAGCTTTAAGGCACAACGCAAGCTTTGGACACTTTGGACCAAATTCAATCCTGATGTAAAAAGACATAGTCCTCCTGAGTCTCTGGGAGCTGTAAGTGGCTCTCTTTAAGGTTGTGTTTCGCCCCCTGGGTTTGCCCACGAAACCCTCTGGGATCCTTCAAGTAACAGCCTCGGTAGCTGGGGATTCCTGATTATACCGTATTTTAGCCACACCAGAAATATTGCTCTAAGCATTATAAACACTCATATGAAGGAATAGCTTGAGAGACACGGAGATGCTGACAAAGTTGCTCGTCATTTTATCCACATGTCCTTCAAACTGTCTTACAGAAGGGTCCTGTTTTACAGCATCTCTTTTTAAATTCTCAATAACATTACTAGACGTAGAAAACCACGAATCCAAGGTGTCAACAAATTAGTCCCGTGTCTGTCTACAACCTCCTGATAGCAGTCAGGGCCTAGCAGAGATGTCCTACCCAACATCACCCGTCTTTCACCATTAACTTAACTCTTCCTCCTTGAAAATGAAAAAAAAAATCTGTCTGATGTTTCTATGTAATTGCACAGGGGAGATGATAGTAATTACTATGGAGGATACTAGTTTTTTCTTTAAAATTATAGGAAGATCCCATCAAACCCAAGAGAATTGCCTGCTCAACATGTTCTAAAGTAGTATCAACCAAACAACTTATGATAGACTTGTGATCAATGCAGGCCTATAGCGAGGAACTGGACCCAGGTTTGGGTAATTTCTTATCCAAGAATCTACCTGTAGCAACACGCTTCTTAACATGGGACGACTTTGTCCCTCCTGAGAATCAAAAACCTCTGCTAGCTTTATGGGACATTTTAAAAACGCATATCGACAAGATCAAGCTTGCCTGCAACAGGAGGCTGTTCGAATCTTTATCCCCCAGAAATCTATCAGTGATACTTTGCTGCTTCTCGACTCCACCGTGGTTTATTGGTCTTGTCAGCAGTTTTAACAACACAAACATTATGATTATAATGTTCAAGTCTATTCGTTTTAAAGATTTCCTATGGTGATGCATTAAAACCGCTGAAGACATTTATTTTTAAAGTGCTCATTATTAAATAAAATACCCCTTATAAGTAATTTTGCAAAGAACTCTTAGAGATGACTACTTTTGGTTAGTGTTCTGGAAAGGACTAGATATACCGGCATTTGGAATAAGTTAGACGGCCTTTGACCCTGACCCTAGGACAGCGGCATAGTCCCTCGTTTGGACTATGTGTCTTTACGTCGCTTGAGTGCTATGAAAACCCATTCAGATGGAGACCTCCTGGCAGCTGTTTTGACCGCCTCTTGTCTTGCTTGTTGATATTGCAATGGGTTTGTGGTTGACAAATAAACCGACATCACCATTATCGGTGTATCCTTCCTGCCAGTCTTACCAGATGCGTTGGGAACTGAGTGCTTCTGGAGACTGAGCTGACTTCTTCGTCCTTCTCCTATTGCACGTGGCAAGGGCGGTAGCGGGGAGCTTGCTGTGGGCAGCACGTTCTCTCCTTTCCACGGCTGACATTTCCTCCACACACAACTGGCATTTCTAAGGAGTCCGGTCCAAAGTTTTTGTAGGCCCTACAGTATTTATTTAAAGGTCAAGTAACGTCTACCTCAGAAACCCAATGAAAAAGTATTTTCACAATGAAGACACAGGCTGGTGTTCCTCAGCGCGCAAGTTCCTGGATGGCATGAGTCAGGTTGGACCTTTGTGCCCCTGACAAGGCACCACTGCCTATGACCACCACCCGTAGTTGCTGTAACTGGCCAGGTTTAGAATAAAAATATCTTCAGTTACAATAAAATCATGAAATTAAAGGAGTCGCATTTGGTAAGAAATGTAAGTCTTTTTGGTGTGAAGCACTGTAGCTTTAAGGCAAAATGTTTTACTTGCTTCTTTATGGTCAATGACATCTTCTTCAAGTACAGCCATGTGGGAGCAAAGGAGACGCCTTTGGCTTGGGGTTCATGTTTTTATAAGTGGCATGTGTAAGTAATGTATCAAGTATATAACAGTTCCAAGAGCCTGAAAATTTTACATTTGACATCAGCTTCTTTCTTCTGTAAGAGCTAAGGAGGCAGCTGTAAGGAGTATAGCGTTAAAGCTGGGTTGGGCACCGTTTAAATAGCTGTATTGTTTTAGTCTCACAACACAAGAATATTGTAAATTTGTGGGTACCGTCTCAAATTAAAATAGGAAACTGTTGGAGACCTGGCTGGAAATCAAATTGCTAGGGTATCCACTTATGGAGGAGGAAAAGAGATTTCTGCAAGATTAATCATATATAAAAATATATCACATAATAAAAGTATACCTCTTGCCTGCACAGCAGGATCCAGAGGAGGGGTGAGTTTACTGACCAAAAGAAGCTCTGACATTGTCCAGTCAGGAGGAAAAGGAGGCACAAATGACAAATTACATTTCCTAGGTGTTGACCTAGAGAATAGACAGGAATGGGGTCCTCACCTCCCTACAACTGTTGCAAGAAATGAACTCACATAAACCATAACACAAGTGAATAATTGTGACCGTTGAACCTACTACGAATTTTGTTTAAAAACACATGTTGGGTGCAGGCAGCGCTCTGCAGGAAGTATCAGATGTTAGTATAGCGAGTATCAGGCCCTGATCCTCTTTCTTCTGAACAGCAGCAAGATAATCAGAGGAAGGGTAAGATGTTAAACTTTCCTTGTAAAAAAATGACACTTGTTATAAAAATACATTTGAAGAGTGCAAGATACGCACATGATGTGTTCTACAGCTGTTCTTTCAGAAGACTAGAAGGCCTGAAAAACTCTGGAGCCTAGTTTGTGTGAGAGGCAGCAGACGTTTAATTAATCTCAGCCCTAGAATTTTACAGCCAATATGTAGTCTCTGAACATCTCTGCTCTAGTTAGCAGAACATCTGTAGTAGAAAAACAGAACTTGAATAAGTCCAAGTATTCTTGTACCCCTCCAAACCTTACCGCTTTTTATCGTTGTTTCTTTAAATATTTTTCCAAAGATTTGTGTGTTCAACTTCTCCCTGTCCTCCCAGCTCCATTCGTGAACGTAGCCCTTCAGCTGGCTACGTGCCTTAAAATCTTTAATGAGCCACGTCTAAACAAAAGCTAATTCAATACTGATTTAGCAGGATCACTTCTACCCAAATCCTGTTTGTTCTTTTTTTGCACATAGGCTGGATATATGTTCTTGCATATATTCTGAAATAGCTGGATCTGAAATGCCGGGGCAATTATAATAAAAGAAATGCCTCCAATGTTCTTTTATTTTTATTTTTTTTTTTTTTCAGTGAAGTTCTCAGTTGATGCAAATTGGGATAGTTCCATGTGGGCAAACTGTTAGAGGCATAGCGTTATGAATTTACACATCTATAAATGATATTCCAGTACCGTAGGTGGAATATCTTTTTCCATGTCATCTGAGGCATAAACCAGAAAATGTACTTCCCTAGACTTCAAAGCTAAAACTGTAAGAGTGATTAAAGAGAAATTTAAAACAAACATTCACTTGCCAGATCTCACCTGGCATTAATACGCATGCTGCACCACTTAAGATATCAAGTTCTGGTTGCCGTGTGCACAGATTTTTCCATCTGAATCCTGGTTGCCCTGGAACTCGGGGAGCGAGAACTTTGCAAGTCCCCTGGGGCAGGAGCTGGGGGGACCGCTGCTGGGCACAAAGCTTCTTCTTGTCCTCACTTGAAATAGAAATCTTTGCCATGAAAGGGAAACGTGGAGACCCTGCAAGTTGCTCTCCCCACAGATACTTCTGGAACATTAATCCACAAGTGAGATCATTCTGTGAGCACTTCTTTGTCTTGTACATTGTCTAAGGAGACATCTAGAGCAGGACCATGGATGTGCTTTTGGAGTGACTCTCCCTGTCTTCTCCACTTACTGTGCTTTGGTTTGCACCAGTAATGGAGCACACAAACAGGATTCCTTCGGGATGAAGCTAAACCAGAAGGTACGTTCCCATGGACATACAAGGCACAGGACTAGACTAGAGCTAGGCCAAATAAATCCACCTAAAGGCATGCTGAGTGGATGTCACGTCCTTAGCACCAACTGTCCTGCTGTCCAGATCGCCTCGTGTCCGGCTGCGCCAGTACCTAGAGCGGGCAACCCTGCGACTGCTGTTGAGGAACACCAGAAGGACACAAACAGACTGCAGCGTCCGCTGAAGGCTGCACAATATTCCCTTTCAGACACAAATCTTTTAGACACCTCTGCAGGCTAGGATGCTGTACGGATAAGAGAACGCGTGCATAAGACAGGGAGGTAGTTTTCTGAACATATTTTATTGTCTTTAACTGTGGAAAACATACATTTTAATGATTGGCATGTATCTTGTAATGCACACACTCCGGTCAAAAGGGCCAGGAGGTCCACGTAACATTTAGACACTGTGTTAGTCTTATTTAAGGGCCTGAATGGGTCTCAAATGGTGCACAAGGCTTATGCTGGCCTTGGGCATGAGGGCACCGTTCACCCTAAAAGAAGAGACCAAACATAAGTCTCATCACAGCTGCAATATTCATTTCTGGAATGCACCCAGCAGGTCTTATCCAAGCCACTACAGACAGGCAGTTTGAGTTTTTCCAGTTCCTAATGATTACACAGTATCCTGGAGTCAGTTGGACAATTTCCACCGAGAGTGAAAGTCTTTGTATTTAATATCCCCCTAAAATAAAAGTGGTATAAGAGAAGGGCCTCAGTCTTTTTCTTCTTTTATTGCTGTTGTTGAAAAGGTTTAGCCCACAGGGATTGGAGCACTGGGCAAAACTACAAAATATGCAGTACATCCTGTTACACCAAAGCAGGCAGATCCTCTCCCGTAACAACCAGACTGGTACAATGGAAGACTTTGTCTAGTTTTCCTGACCATACGGTACTATAGTGTGCACGGTATTTCATTATGGTTTCCATTTCAGGAAGTTAAATGGTGGAAATCGCTAAGTATCGTGACTCCATTTTCACCGTTGTTCCGGGAGGGGGTGTGTTTAAAAGGAATGGGTAAATCTCCCTGGAGCTCTATTACATGATACTCCAATGTACCACAGGAAATTATTTCCCTCTTTACTGGATACCCAGAATATCGTCAAATATGAGTCTTGAAAATTGTCAGCAGCCGTGTTGCGAAGAAATATGCAAGGGAATAAACAAGAGAAGTGCCTGGCAGATAGAACATATGGACAGAGCAGAGAGTAGGTTGATCTTAAGTTGATCTGAACAACTGGTCCTTTCAAAATCTATCTATCGTGATCGTCAGCAGGAGAAAAACCAGAGCAGGTCCACTAGACAGCAACGCTACCTTCACTGCAGATCATGCTTCAAAATGTCATTCCTATCTCTTGTGACCTGGAATCGATTTGCAAAGCAGAATACAAAACACACGCACCCATGGAGGCAGCCTACCTTTCAAGGTGTTAGGAGAACAGGGCAAGAAACCTCTAAATCAACACAAACTTTTGCTCTCCTATGTAAGTTTGAGTTATATAGAATTCATCATAGTCTCAAGGATGTTTCTCAAATTACCTTTCCTCTCTCAGAACCTTTCCGCTTCTCTGCTCCCTTGTCTGCAATATTTTCAGACAGGTTTTTTTCTCCCAAGAGGACATTTTGAAATGTGCATGTCATGGGCCAGATCATAGCCACACCAGGCAACTTGATTTCCTCCCTGGTGTTTACTGGATTTTATATTCTCCAATATGAACTGAAAAATGTGTGCGCTCCAGCCCTTGCCAACGAACAGCATGACTTTCCATGGTTCATAAAAACTCACCCATCCCCTGTGTAGGAAAACCATTCTCTTTTGCGCAGAGCAGGAGTTCACTGCTTCAAAACACGGAAACCGTATGGTGACATATTTTGAAAGAAAACATAACAAAACAATGTCCCACCCATGACCCTTCCCAACAAAAAACCACCCTTTTCATCCTGGAAAACCAAGCAGTGCAATCACCTGGTCTACCACAAGGTTCCAGCTGCGGTTTTGTGCGGAAGGGTGAGTGATGGCACCGTGTTTGTGTCTGGCAGCTGTAAGTCAGCCTGTGATCAGCCTTGACACCTTCTTCTTTGGTCACTGAGTGACGCCCAAGGCAGGGAGAAAGCAGAGGACATTAAGGAGTACGCTGTGCTTGAGCCTTTTTCCCTGCTGTGGCTGGGAGGCTCTTGAACCCAAGCCTCAAGATGTATGTGCAGGAGTGTGCACATAAAGTTTGGAGTCAATGTCTGTTTGGGCTCAAGAAGGGCCATGTGTTCTGTCCTGGTTTTGACTGGGATACAGTTGATTTTCTTCCTAGTCACTGGTATAGTGTTATGTTTTGGATTTCGTATGAGAATCGGGTTGCTAACCCACTGATGTTTTTAGTTGTTGCTAAGAAGCTTCTCATGCCCAGCCAGCAAGAAGGCTGGAGGGACAAAAGAAGTTGGGAGGGGACACGGCCAGGAGAGCTGACCCCAACCACCCAAAGGGATATTCCATACCATAGCACGTCATGCCCAGTATAGAAACTGGGGGGGCTGGCTGGGAGGGGCCAATCGCTGCTCGGGAACTAACTGGACATTGATTGGCAAGTGGTGAGCAATTGCATTGTGCATCACTTGTTTTGTATATTCTAATTCTTTTATTATTGTAGTATTGTTATTATTTTTCTTCCTTTCTATCCTATTAAACTGTCTTTATCTCAGTCCACGAGTTTTACTTTTTTTTTCCCTTTGTCTCCCACATCTCTACCGGGTGGGGAGGAGTGAGTGAGTGGCTGCATGGTACTTAGTGGTTGGCTGTGTTTGAACGATGACATGTTCACACCCAAAATACTCAGCTTGACCCACTGGACTCATTAAAACTGAGATTTTGACATTTCCAGGGAAGAAATGACAGTCTTTGGTAAGGTGCTCCAATGCGTATTAAACTTAGCTGTTAAAAAGTTGCATCTCACTTCTAATCTGAATTCATTTAGCCACAGTACCCAGCCATCACACCTTGTTAAACTTTTGCCAGCTGGTGTGAAGAATCTGCTACTTCTTTTTCCTAGTTAGTAAAATTATAGATAGTAGCGATGTCACTCTAACATTTTCTTTGGGAGGCTAAAACACAATAAGGACCTTGTGCCTGTGCAAAGATCTATTTTTCAATATTTCAGTCATTCTCAGGGTCCTTGTCTTAGCCTCCTTCAATTCATCAAAATTCTTTCTAAGCTGTAGATATTGCATCTGGACAAAGCGGTGCTGCCTAAGCCGCTGTAAAATACACATGTAACTTGACTTGCCGTAACTCTGTTGGACAGAGCACCACACCAGGAACCCACATGAGCTGATTCACAGCACCAGCTTCTCCCTTTGCTTTTGCAGAGTCCCTGCATCTCTGGAGATGAATGTTCTTCTTCTAAGGTCATGGCTTACAGTCTTTGTTCCCAGATGTACTGCTCTGCTCAACACTTATGCTTCAGGATCCTACATTCTTCATGTCAATGTCCAGCCCATTTTAAAGCTTAGGCTGCCTCCTGAACTTATTTTATGATTTTATATCTATGTCCAGGTCACTGATGGAAATATTAAATTATGTTGTGCCAAGAATTGTCTTCTTTGGTACGCAGCACAAAATTCTTGCTTGACAATAAGTGCTTCTTTGCAACCACACGTTGAGGTCTACCAGTTTCCAATACAGTCAGCGTTTGCTGCCTATTTTCTACGCCGAGGCAAATCCACATGAACCACACTGAGCAACTACACTGTAATAAGGCTGAATAATAGTTCTCTGTAGTAGAGTCACTTCCTTCTTCTTATCCTCTGGCTGCTGGGGCATTTGTCATTCGGGCCCAGGGCTGACATCTCCAACGTCGCTGTTGGGGTCCCACAGAGTGAAGTCAGGCTTCCTGGGTGGCATTGACCAAGACGTGACCTCACTCCCGCTCTGTTTTGTCTGCTCATATACGCTGCTACTTACAGGGCTCGAATAGTACCTCCCACCTGTACTTCACAGACACATAAAAAAAAACCCCTATTTTTGCCTGTTTGTGTCTTCTGAAGAGCTCTTCTTGGTAAATCTTCATGGCAGGTTTTTTTGTCTTAGAATCTCTGTCTAGACTTTGGTGTGATCTTTAACTGATCACTCCACTCATCGGTCCAGTTCAGACCAATTTCTAGTGAAGAGCAATACGGCAGTCTCACTTACTGGTGGCTGTTAAGTATTAAGGAGAAAACATTTAGTGGCTGAGGAAAATCTGCATACCCTTGACAAAAAGCCTTAATGCATATAATTCTGCATAAGCCGTACTATTCCTTGGAAGTAAAGGCTGACTAAGGCCTTATATTCTGTTTTTGTTGTTTTGTTTTGTTTTTTTTTCTTTTTATCTGTATGTTCATTTATAGTGATACGGAGTAGTCCCCATTATAACAAGCCAAGGAATTATGATGCAGCAGAGCCTTGTTCCCAGTTTGCACATGTGGAAATTAATGACTGCACAAAATGCAAGGCAGTGGCATGTCAGACTGTTTTCTGCAGTATATCCCTCTTGGACCTTTCTCCTCTCTTTTTGGCTAAACCTGTTTTACCAAGCACCTGGGATGGTTCAGCTCAGATGTTCCTGCTGTTCCTGCTCTGTAAACCCAGAGTGACTCCTTCACATATTTCTCTTGAAGCAGTGACTCGCATGGGGCAGAGGCAAAATTCCAAAGCAAAGCAAGCAGATGCCGTGGGTCCGTGAAAGCCACATGGAGTTGGAGCTCTGATGGCTTTCATTACGTTGTGGTGCGAGTACCCTGTGTTCACATGGCCTGATGAATTTTAGCAAGCTCTGCCATTATTTTGAGTTTCAGACTCTCTCTGCAGATTTGAAGGCACTTTATGTGCATGTATATTTGCCTGCACAAGGTGGGGATTTCGTTTTATTTTTTAACGTTGGAAAGCAAAGCACCCTCGTTTTCCAGCCTCTTTACTTACACTTTGCTGGGCTACCAGGGAAACACTAGGAGAGTTATTGGTCAATAGCTTTTATAGTAAAAGTTAGCAATGTTTCCCAATCGTAAATGTTGTGGGAAAGACAGTAATTCCTTTCAAGTTCTGAATCAGATTCTTTTTTTCCTGCAACCCATTCCTCAGATCTGGGGAATTCCGAAAAGAAGGGTTTTCATACTGAAACCAAACCCATCTATATTGTTAATGGAACTGTCAGACTGCTGTTTTTACAATGTGTGATTCAGAGAACTCAGCCACCCACACGCTAACTGTAACCACAAGAGGCAACACTTCAGAGCATCCTATCTGTGAATCCATCTATACGGACATTTCAGACAGACCCGAGGCTCCTTTGCGTGTGCTTCGAACGGCCTGGATGTGAGCCAGCTCTAATTTAGAAGTCCTGCAGACGTGTTAGCTCAGTTCTGTGTTTGCGCTAATATCAAAGCCCTCGCAATCATCTGGGTTGAGATGATGCCTTGTAGGTAAACCTCAGTCCTCAGGTGATTCAGAGTTGTGTTGCCTCCTTGCATGTCAGAGAAATTTTACCTCAGAAGAAAAACATGTCAGGGAGTACGTGGTTTTCAGCTTTCTGTTGTGCATGGGGCATAACCATTGCTCTTGCCCAAGAGATTTTTCTACAGACCCGATGCTTAGTCTACAGCCAGTTTGAGGGAAGCCTCCTTGCACCCAGCAGCCTCCCCGTTGAACCCAAAGCAGCTCGCTAACAACTCCCATCCCTCGCCCATCTTTCTCTCCCTTCCTTTGTACCCACTCAGGCCTGGCCAAAATCCAATCCTCAGCCAAAGCCTGGAGGACTCCTTTCCTAGGGCACATACTTTACAGATAAAAAAAAAAAAAAAAGACTTGCATCAGAAGAAAACCAACCAGAAACCCCCTGCCTGCAGTCACCTCTCCCACCCAGAAGCAATATCAAGGGCTCTTGGCTCTCAGTCTCGGCAGACAACAAGTTTGTACCTGAATTGTTTGGAAGCAAAATCTTTTCAGGAAAAAGGCATCTGGTCCAAAATGTAGTTTTGTTTAGTTTAGCTGAATCCCATGGTTTTTCATTTTCATCCTTCAATCCTCCTTACCAGAGAAACAAATCTCCGGTAATTGGAACACATGTATGCTCTTCACCAGCTCCCAACACTGGTAACTTGTTCCATATTCTCAGTACCGTTTGCATTAAATAGTTCTGCTGCGTTTGCTCCGTGCTCCAAATGCAGAGAAACAGATGGGTAAACAAAGCAAAGAACGGCTATGTCTCACTGCACTTGATTTTTTGTTCAAAACCTATGCAAACTTTGGGACTAATTAGGTCCTTTTAAAATAAGGGAAATTCCTGTAAAACTTTTTTTTTTTTTTTACTTCTTCAAACAAAATGAAACATGGAGGCATTCTGGATTACAGTATGTAAACTGATGTGGAGATAAGACAGGCTTTGTTTTGCTTGAGACTTAGAAAGCTACTTTAGGTAAAGTTCCTTGTTGTTGGCAGCCTACTTACCTTACCGAAATGCAATTTAAAGTTATCATTTACCAGCTTTTTTCACAACACTTTTACAGAAGTAGGAGAAAAGTGGCAGTGGGAAGTCTTTCTATGGGAGTTTTGCTGAATGATTATGAAAATTTTCATACCCTTAAAAACCAGTGCAGAATAACCAGTCTGTTTTTTTTTTTTTTTTCTGAAAAGTCAGACCCATGGATGACTGTGTCTTTCACTTTATGTTGGTACTGCCTGTACCTTTGAAAAACCCATCCAAAAATGTGAAGAGAAATAATGAAACCTCTCTTCTGTAAAAGGGTGTACTCCAAAATGTTGTTAGGTAGTGTTTTAAAGTGGGGCTGAGACAACTGGTATTTTACTGACCCGAGTGGGAGTGCGTTGATTGTTTACAGGATCTCCTGACTGTGGAAGATCAACCTGGATTTGCTTTGCTTTCTGTTTTGCCTCTGACTGCCTCCACCAAAGGTGGCAAGAAATCCCTTCTGAAAATCCTTTGCAAGAAGGCTGGAAGATCTTGGTGACCTTTCAGTGCCTTCATTACACCCTGCCCTTTGCAGTTCTCCTACCTACAGCTGGCAGCTCTTTGCTTAAAATGTCACTAGCAGGCACTGCCTCTGGATTCCTGGTGTTTTGTTTTCTTTTTCCATCGCAGGCATATAGTGTCCTCTGCTCAGGCAGCACAGGTAGCGTGGCCTCTATGGCTGTATGGGTCGGCTGGTTCTTTCCACCTCTTTCCGATGCCCAAGAGGCTGTTTGCCTCCAGCAGCATCCCTCAGGGAAGGACATGTCTGACCTGTTGCTCTACCTGGATTCTGGGATGAGATGGGACCTACTTGTTGTTGGGAAGCAGGAGACCAATTGCTGAAAAATAACTTCACAAAATAAAGAAGTTGCCTTCAGCTTAATAGCTACAGATTATTTGGGGTTTTTTTGAAAGGCTGGGACCTTTTCTTCTTGTTTAGCGTGACAACTATAAAAGTTCCTCAATTAAAAATAAATACAGATTTGATACCTGAAAAGGTTAATTTCTGCTTCTGTAGATTTAAGAGACTGCAACTCTTGATCAGAGGTTCTCCAGAAACCAGACAACTTTTCAAGCTGAAGGCCCACAGCAAAGTGATCTTGAAATACCCAGCGCCTCTTGTGTACACATAAAAATCTATAGACGTTCTGGTTTTAGCACTGCACTTGGTAAATAAGCATTTTCAAAAGCTAGGTTTTTTGTACCCTGCCACTGCTATGCTTCTTTATTGCAAATTTCTCTACTCCTTCTCTGGCCACCGAGTAGTCACAGCAGGAAGCTATGCCGATTCAGTAGATATAAACACGAAATTAGGCTAATAACAGGTGAAATTCTTCCTAACGGGAGGAGCGAGGTGAGGAGCCGGGATGTTTCTCCACGATCCTCTTTATCAGAGGATTTGAGACTCTCACAGTGTCATTTGCTGCATGGCACCGCGTCAGAGGGAAGTTCATCTTGCTCTTCTTTCCAAGTCGAGCAGCCGAGAAAAGCTGATATTGTAACATCAGGTGTCACGGCCAGAGCCATGTGGAGAGCCTGGGCTGGGGGGACAAACCCCTAGAGCCCAGGCAAGCCTAGTAACAAAGCTGTTTTTATTTCAACCGGACAGAAAGTCACTGCCGTGAGTTGCCAAGGACGGATATATCAGACTGACCTGGGAAGACAGTGAACCCCATTATAATAAATTGTTTCCTCTGAGGCCTACTGACGGCCTGTAAAACAGGAGAAGACTGGGCTGCAGTCCCGGACGCGGCAGGTGTGAGAGCCGGGAGTGCTGTCCTCGAGGCCGGGGCTGGCGAGGAGCTGCTGGGACCCCTCCACCTCCTCCAGTCGCCCTGCTCGCTGCCCCAGCCATGCCTCTGAGGGTCTTCTGGCCCTCTCATTACCCCCTGATTGAATCTCCCCGTCACTTCATACGGCTCAGGGTCTTCTCCTTCTCTTTTTTTACCGTGTTTGGGGTCAGGTTTTCAGCCCCTTGGTTGGCAGATTCACAGGTGACAAAATGAACTCACAACGAAGTCAACAGGCAACCAGACGTCCCGGCTGAACCACGGGATGCTGAGGGGCCTCGAAAGTGAGAGAAATGAGGAATCTTTTAGAACTCAGATTTTCTTTTCTTTTGTTTTAGTTCCTGGGCTTATTCAGGTTGTGTTGAATATGGCAGACCCTTATCCAAACTCCATAAGCATCCAAACTTGCTATGAGCTGGAGTGGGAGTGAGTACCTAGAAATTATCTGTATGAGAGCTTTTGGGAAGTGACAGCAAAACCTTCTCCACAGGTTCTCATAGTCACATTCCAGATAACTGCCTGAAGCCTTTCTGGAAATCCTAAATGTCCTTGAAAGTCACTGAGAAATGGCTCTGGAATTTTCTAAAAACCCCACATAATTTAGGAATATGTTTAGTAATCCCTTGGAATGGTATGCTGCGGAAAATTCCAGCAATGTGGAGTTATCATTCCAAATCAGAAATGACTGTGGAAAACCTGTGAAAAGGTGGGTCTGTTTAGTTGTCCTGGAAGATCTCAGCTAGCATATTTTATCTTCTTCCCCTGCATCTCTTCCTCAGTTTGTTCTCAAGTCATAGAACAAAAGAACTCTTTTGTACCCAACCAATTCAAGAACAGTTTTCCTACGTATGAATTGACATGTCTGAAAGCATGGGCCTCTTGAATCTATTCATATTAGTACTATGATACTGAAAAAGTTCTATTTCATGCCTTTGATGTTAGGACTACTCTGACAGATCTACAGCTTTGCCTAATAACAGTACTTGAAAAAGTAAGATTTCACTAAGCATTAATTTGACATGACACAATTTTATTTTTATCATTCTGTTTGCCTAAACAAAAGCAAACTTGCCTTGCATAACTTTTCCTTTACTGATGTTAGTTGTACAAATATTTACTGACTCACCTAAGCCAGGGTTTCAACTAAAACAGTTTTTATCCAGCTAAATAAGGTAATTTAAATGCTCATATACCATTAAAAAGAAGAATTTTCACATACTTCAAAACATGAGTTTTATTTTTGGGGAAAGGGAGGGTAATTTGCTACATTCAGTCTTGAACTATGATTTATTTTATAATGCTGTAAATAAATTCATTTTGCTACCTATCAACTCAAACGCAATTAAAATGGCATCAGTATATGATCAGCCTGTTCGGAACCTCCTTCTGCTGGTTTTGTTCAGACTACAAGGACAAGTAAAATGTCCCTAAAGGGTGTTTTATCTAGGGTGACATTGCAAAATGAGCATCGTGTGGTTTTTTTTTTTTTTTTTTTTTCCCATTTCTTTGTTTTGCTGGAGGTGTGGACTTGTATCCGGGTTCCCAAATAATGAAAAAATACAATCTCATCAGTGAAAAGATGCACAGCGTACGGCAGGCTTTGTTTTAACAACAAGCAACCAGGGAAACTGGAGGAAACTGCCATCCTACAGGCTGCCTGAGAGGCCAGGAGTGTGATGTAAGCTCTATTTGTAAGGATTTTCTTTTCTCCTATTCTCTCATTTTAGCTTTGGTTTAAAAAATAAAATAAAAAGATATAATGCCATTAGTCACAACTTTGTTAGGAGGAAGCCAGCACTGAATCTTTCTTCCTCCTAGGCCCCACTTTATGTTTTGGTGATGTGAAAAATGGGATCTGAATGCAAATGGTCCCATTGTTTATTCTGACCTTCTTTTCTCTTTTTCTCTAAATGTTTAGTTTAGACATAGCACTGATTGTCTGCTTCTAAGGCCATGATTAATCAGAGCAGCCCACGTCCTTAGCAAAAC
>NW_009629401.1:16349-29467 GCF_000690535.1 Cariama cristata
TCCTTGACATTTTCCAAGTCTACAGTAGATACAATATTCCCTGAACTGCAGAGGAGTCATCCAGCTGACCTCAGTGGTTTTGAGCTCAGACCCAAGGTGTGTGGTGGAGTCTGCAGGAGAGAGGATCTGGATCAAATTCCTCTTCAGTGTCTGTTTTAGAGAGGAAGGAACTGGTTAGTGGGCCTTCCCACCTCAGGTCTCAGTGGTCAACCATTTCATCATCCGAGAAGGGGAGGAGAGTTATGAAGAGTCTCTAACTGCTGTTTTCAAAATAAATGCCTTTCTAATGCTTCTGCACTAGAAGCATCTGTTCTTATTTATGAAGTTTTCCATATACGAGAGGATATCACACATTTTCATCCTGGAGAGTTTATTCCCAATTTAAAAAAAAACCAAAAAATCAAACTGAAAAAACCCAAAAAACAACACATGAAAGGAGAAAAAAAATCTCACACCATGGAAATGTCTCCCAAGAAAGTGAGACCGGGTGCCTGGCTCCTTGGAGAGGTATTGTCACCCAGGCTGGCTCTGGTTCAGCAAAGCACTCAAGTGCATCCATAAGCCCCGTTCACTCCAGTGGGCCGTTAAGCCTGGACTTAGATCGGACTTTATGTAGCAGCTGCCAAACAAACTTGTAGTACTGCCTCCCCCACAATGATGCAGGGAGAAACTCGATTAAAGCTGATGTAAGAGACTACTGGCGAAAGCCAAGTGCTCTGTACAACAACAAGTTTTATTGATCTCATAAAACTCAGGAACTCTTCTGTTAGCCAGCCACCTATTTTTGACTGCCCTATACAAACAACTAATCTTCTATTCATGTATCTAAAGACATAGAGCACTCTTGCAAGAACTCCCAGCATTTAAAGTACTCCGTAAAAGAAACTTCAGGACTCTCCCCACTTGTGCAGCTACGTAAACCTTGCCTCTCATTTGGATATGTCTAAGAGCATTTAGGCTGCCCACGCTTGCTCTGGCTGCTCATTGCCTGGTGCTGTGGTTACCGTGCTCACTGCAACCCTGAATCGCCAGGATAAACTCTCCCCTGTCCATCGCCACTGACCTCCCTTGCATAGCTCCCTCATAGCTGGGCAGGAGATGAACCGCTGCAAATTTTAAAGTTGTGCTGCTTTTTGGGGAATATTCAGGCATGTGAGATTTCCAAGTTGGCAGCATGGAGAAAAACAAGGCTGTAGCAGAAAGTGACCTAGGATGGTGGAGAGAAAAAGGATGAAGTAGAGAAGTCCCATTCTGGTATGTCATCCATTTAAACCACTACTATTACCTGTATAGCTATATTTAGTCATTTAAAAAGTAACTCAAATCTGTTTTGTTGTTCTGGTCCTGGTTGTGAAGGGGGCTAGCTAGTTCCTTGTACTGACAGGTTTCAGCTTCAGCTGAAATCAGATACTGGAGGAAATGAAATGAATTTATGCAGGTGTAGAAGGGTTGCTCAGGCAGGATCTCTGTTTATTAAAGCACTGTCTGGCAATTCTCATAGGGTGTCTTGATAACTTGTGACCCTTTCATATGAAACGAGATTCAAAATACAATCAAGAGTAAAACAAGGCTTGCAGGTTCATGGAGTCATCCGTCTCCAATCCTATAATCCACCCTTATGTAGCGACTTGCCTGATTCTGGCCTGATTCTACGACTATTTGTATGGGAATACAAATGTTCATATGAATAACCGTTTAAAATTAATGCTATTTTATTACACGGTTTATACATTTCAGAATCAGACCTTCTGAGAAAAAGGCAGTATCGTCTGCAGACAAAATAGTCAAGACAGCAAAGTATTACTTATGCTGAAATGACTGAATGGGAGACTACGTATGAATTTCTCTCATATGGGGAAAAGAGTGCAAATACAATATTTCTAAGGTGAGAGGAGAATACTTTAAAAAAAAACTGTTCACTTTAATTTGGAGGCATAAAAATAAGCCTCGGAGAGGTGTGAAGTTGTCATCTAGTCCATGACTCTGTTGAGGACTGGGTTGTAATGAGAAAGAATGAAAGAAAAACTTTGTTTGGTGTTAGTTAAGTTTATTAACATAAAATATACTTTAACTAGTGGGTGATTAGTTCTCACATTCTTAGAAGGAAAAGACAGCTCTGTTACTCTATGGCCAATAAGGGATGTCATCAGCATGTGATGTCTTTGAATTCTTGGGTTTTTTCAATGTATACAATGCTTTTCCATTTCTGAACCAAAGATAATTTTTATTGACTGGGTATCCTGGTATGGAAAACTTATAGGGGGCAGGCAATTATGTTTTCATTTGTGTTCAATTGCTACTACTTATTCTATTGGAAAAGTTAGACTCCCTCGCTAAGCAATGTTATCAGTTATTCAGGGCAGATAATTTATGAGCAAGCACAGATTCCATTTGGGATGGAATAACTATAAATCTGTAGTAGCTAATAACATGGCTTCGTTGGGGAAAAAGTAATTTGGAATTGGTAACCTTAAACACAAATTTGTCTCTGATACCAATAAAACCTTTTCCCTAGGAAGAGCTTATTCTATGGCAACCAGCTTCTCTTCTGAGCCTGGAAAGAAAAACTGTTTCTCACTCCCGCTGAACTGAATACCGAAACACAGAATTTTCACCTTCCCACCATCCCTGATCCAGTCTCTGGAATAAATTAAATCATAGAAGCTTTAACTAGGGAGGGCTCACAGTGTCTGAGCCTGCTTAGTGAATTGCTTGAAACAACAGATTCTTGGCACCAACAATTTTTTGAGATGCTCTTTCCATTGTAAAAAGGATTAATAACCAAATATCACTAGTTAATTTCTCCAGAGTCCTTAAAGGGTGGAAACTCTGTGTCGATGAGGTAGAACCCTTCACTACTCTCAGTATTCAAAACTCTGCTGGGTACTCGTAATCTTTGAAATGTCTGCTTTTAATTATGCACATTGCCTTTCTGCCAGATAGCAGGTGGAATAGCTTTTGGTTCAAGTGGGAACTAATATAAACTCCTCTCAGCAAAGTCTCTTCAAGAGGATTCTCTTTCAAGGCTGCCCTGTGTCAAGCTGAGACTCTTGGTGTACTCAGGAGAATATTCTCCTTTCAGCTAATTGCAAAAGAAGTAAGATCTTCTCCTGTGTACTGATAAAATTCAGTAAAACTTGAACTTGCCCTGCTCCTCTGTTATCTGTCTACTGGCCAGCTACGTGGCTGTGCCGTACTTTGTGAAATAACACTCTCTCTTTGTATCCAGCCTGGCATAACTAATGTAGACCTGCCTTTTGTCCTCATTTCTTCTCACCTTAAATTGAATCTGTCAGGGAAACTTCTTCTCCTTTCATGGCAATTTTTTCCAGGTTTTCCCTGCATTGTCTATGGACAGAACGACCACAGCTGCATACACAGGCGGGACTGAAAGTCAGGCGTTCAAACTCCCTATTCCATTACAAGTTTGCGTGTGCCAAGGGGCTTCTGTGCACAAGCTACTTGTTGACAGACGTAAGGAGGTAAAGGTTTGAAAATTCCTGGAGATACTATTACACTATACCAAGAATATCTGTCAACAATCAGGAGAAATCCTACAGACCCAGGGTCCAATCCTTAGAATGACTCACAGAACTTTGGTAAAGTTTAGTTAAAGAAGACACAACTAATTACAGACTAAAAGAACTTTATGTTTTTAAAGTTTTGATTCAAGAAAAGGCAGACCCTAAGTATGTGTCTAATTGCTTTTCCGAATAAGCGTAAATGGAAATAAAAACCCAGCCAAATGAAAACAACCTAATAACCCCAACCTCCTGTAAGCCTCCCGTCCCCTTGGTTTCATCTACAACCAGTTCCTCTGGTGTGGATGGGAGAGGAGAGCTTGTGAAAAGACAACATGTGCTTAGCACAGCTACAGCTTTAAAAAGTGTTAAAATTTGTCTTGAAAATGAAAAATATAGGATACTGCCACTCAGTAACTGGATTTTACTACGACAACTATAATCACCACTCCTACTTGTGCCATGTTATCTCCTTTGTCGAGTACGGGACTGGAGGTTTTCCAGTTCAAGGCCTTGGTTTTGCAAGCAAAGCAGGAACAACTCTCAAGGGTAGGTCTATAAAAGCAGCAGATACTCCACACCAGACTTGTTTTTTTCATTTGAGAAGAAGATTTCCCCAGAAAAGACGACTCTTCTGGTGTCATGAGGTGGTAATTAAGAAGACTGCGATCAGGATCTTACTACCTCTGGAAGGGATCTGTAATATAAGCAGAAGAACAGCAAATGTAAGCAAGGGGGGATTAGCGAAAGTGAGAGGGAAGGAGACTATCTGCATTTTGTTCAACAAGGCTGCTTTGAAAAAAACTGTAACAACAACAGTTCTTCAGTGTCCCAAAGGTTATTACATTTCTTTCCCAAACTCTTAAAAAGTCACTTTCTTATACAGGTATTAGCATTTCTCAGATCAAGTGCCCAGCTCCTCAGCTATTACACAGAGATGTTACTGTCAATTTTCACTAGCTGGAGGTGTAGGTAAAAAAAAAAAAAAAAAAAAAATCAAAGTAGGGCTTAAGTAGGCTTTCAGATGGGTGTAAGCTCTTTGCAAAGCCTGAGGAACAGCTGGCATGCAATGTAAGCATTGTTCAACCAGCATATAGGAATTCTGTGCCTGCTCCCCTTACACGAACACCCTCCTGATGAGCCTGTTGATCCCTGCTCTGACACTGAGCACCATAAAACAGCATGAGTACCATAAAGGGGGGAACTGAAGCATGCACAGGACTATGAAAATACTTACATGTGACAGTGAAACCTAGCAAAGTGTAAAAAACACAAGCCACCCTAAAAGATGTGAAGTAGAACCGTAGGAGTGATCTTGCTGCTCTGAAAGACCCCCATCTTCATCACTGTGATGAAATTTCGTACGACCGTAAGGCTCCTCCAAAGGCGGGCTTGACTCTTTGATGCGTTTTGTGCACAAGACACTTCATATAGAGATTGTGTTCATTTAGGTAGTTATTAAAAACTATGTACAGCTGCTGAAGAAAAATATCAGTTAAATGTATGAAAACACAATCAGAGCAGGTGTATGCAGCAGTTACGATGGCGTGCAATATTCTGTGAGCATGGTGGTTTACTGCCATTTCAGAAATCGTCTCTTACTATGGTACCTGAGCACTCAATATAGGATACTGGTGTAAGCAATTAAGGAAGGAAGAGTACTAGATTGTTCCAAAGGATGTTCCAATGCAGAGGTTTTTCACATGTATCCATCTCATACTTTTAATAAAAGAGGAAATAGGTTCTTTAACATGCAAAACCCAGTTCAAAGTAACTGACAAATTTAAAGGAATTATTTGCATTTGTAACAACTTTCAATCAACCCCATGAATTGTTCCCATCTCTCACCCTCTTGTGCTGAAATTCTGGTGTGTTAAGAGTCATCCCACGGTCTAAGAAAAAATCGGGCCCCATACAGTGATAAAATATCTGCTGCTTTCCTTAAATACTATTCTGATCCTACCAAAGTGAAGCAGAGATAAAGTTTTAATGTAATAAGCTTAAAATACGGTTTTATTTTTCTGTCTTGGTTTAAGTCAAAACCGTGATGGTATTTGAGCTTGTTTTCAAAGAGATGTAATTGCCCAGATGATAAAGCTGGACACTGTGGCAAAAGGCATAATGGAAGGAATGTGCTTCACTTCTCACCTGTCTTTCCCAAAATGTGCTGGCAGCCAAGTATGATATTTGAGACAGTTTCAAAAGAATGCTTCTCTTCTCAAATAAAAGGAAGCTTTATTCAGATACTCTTTTTAATTCCAAAGTCCAAAAGAGGCCATGCTCTTAACATCCTCAGAAGCTAGGCTGGATTGAAATGGAAATATTGGAGCCAGCACACGTGTTGCTACTTCTTTTGGCTCTATAATTAAAAAAAATAAAAAAAAAAATAAAAAAAATCGCTATTAAATCTGCTAAAGGGTTCAGTTTTGTGCGGTCCTCAGTGACCTGAAACTCCGGGAAGGCAATAAAGTTGAGAGTGCTAAGCCTCTTGTGGGAATCTCCATATGGCACCTGACAAGCCCACGGCTTCCTGACATCTGCTGAAGCAGCAGTACCTGCGAAGCCGTGACGCTGCTTGAAGTACTGGGAGAGCGCTGGAATCCAGCTTTTTAAAGATGAACATCACAAATGTCCCAATATATCAAGTAACTCCTGACATCTGTAGACAGGAGAACCGCTTAGCGTCGCAGTACTGGGGAAGAACAAGCACAGAATTACATCTTTAAATTTAAATGGAAACAGACTTAAGCATATATCTTGCTCAAATTTACCCTCCAAATTTCCGGTCATTGCAGTGGGTTGCAAACAAATCTGTTGCCCTTGCAAGAGGCCGTTTAAGACCAAAGAGTAAGTCCTGATGTTTAAACTGACTCAGAAATTACTTCCTTAAGCTTTTTGGGGGAAAAAATGTAGTGAAAGCATCTAATGTAGTCACAAAACTGCATAAGATAACATTTACATAGGTCACTGAGAAATTTCTCAAAATCTACCAGCGCATCTTTTGGTTTTGATTTCCCACACCTCCATCCCTTCTGAAAGTTGGGGGTTTTCACAGAACACACCCAGACCCTGTGAACATGTGCTTTCCTTTTAAAAGGATAACAAAAATTTTTTTGAAAAAACAAAAGACTTTCAGCTGAAAACTCATTTTTTTTTTTCATGGCAGATTTAAACTGTTGATGTTTTCTTTATGGCTGCCAGCATCTTGTTTTTATTTCTTTTTCAAAGTTTAAATTTGATTTTTATAGTGAAAAGTTAACATTTTCAGTTGAAAATTTTCTTGTGAACATCAGTAGTTTTCAGCAGAGAGCAGAAGTTTTCTCTCCTGCCCTGCCCATAGCTGTTCCATATTTTTTGCTGTCCCTCCCAGTGGAAAGAGGAAGGGAGAAGTAAGGATAAATACATACGAACCAGAATCAGTCCAGCAAGAATGGCTTTGCCACATCCCAGCTTCTCCGCCAGCCCCTCTAAGGAAGTGTCTGTCACCTCATGGCTGTCCCCTCTTTGGAGGGTTGCTTCACCATCACACCTTTATTTCCACAGCAGGCTCCAGGGCTTCTTTGTACCCGTAACTAGTGGAAGACCAGAGCTCCACGTGGTCCTGCCCATCTGACAAGGCAACAAGACACAAGCATTATCTGAGAACCTTATGCTATTAAACTGTTCTAAATTGTCATCGATTTGCGTGGCTCTTTCCCCAGGTCGTTTGTAATCTAAGCTGGATCTCACCCAGACTTTAAGATAATTAGCAAAGAAAAGGAGCAAAGGGTTTTCTACAGCTCTGTTTTGGTTCAGAGGCATAGTATGGCTTCGAAGCAAACTCTCCTGCTTGTCCCCACTCGTGCACTTCGTTTCTACTCTCCGGGGTGTGAACAGGTTTCATTTCAGAGGCACCTAAGGCAGACGGTCTGTTCCAGTTGCACACCCAACGCGTTCCAGCTCCTAATGGGAGACAACAACCCAGAGCAACAACGCGGCCTTTTGGCAGATTCAGACCTGATGGGAGTGGTTCTGTCCAGCAGCCCAGACTAAATTTAGTCCAAGGTAAAACCACCGTGTTGCGTACAATGTACACGTAGGGGACTGAGCACCACCTTCCCTTACAGTGTCAAACTAGTGTGAAGTAGCCAGAAAGCGTTAAACACGTATTTGCAGAATTGGCCAAATAATTTGTTCTCTGCTGGGGAGTTGAAGCTTTCAATTTAAAACATGCTAAAGCCTTTAATAACAATGACATGATTACTATTATTAAACCTCCATTATTTTAATTTTAAGCTTGCTACTGAACAGTTATTACCCTATAAAGCACTTTCATAGTCATAACTAAAGTACTTGTCAACAGGTGCATTTTACTATGTATTAACCTTGTCTCCTTTCACTGCGTTCAATTCATTAGCACATTTTTTTCGATGCACTTGTGTGGCACCAGGCATCTAACGGCTGAGAGGGAGGCTTTGCTCTGCTTTATGCCTTCCAGAGCAGCCTAAGGATCGAGTAATTTCTCTGGCTTTACCTCTCTATCTTTTGGAAGCCTTTCCTTTCACCACCCTTTCCAGCTCCAAATGTTCTTCTCTTGTTATTCTTTGTCTTTTCCTTCTTTTTCTCCTGTGGATTTCTTTGCAGTTACACCCTGCACCAGTGAAGTAAAAAGTCTATAATGTCATTGTACACTTCCTTGCGATGGAGAGTGGCCAACATTAGCCACTGTCCCAGTGAGGTTTACTGGCTCAGTGAAACAAGGTCATACAGAACCCCTCCTTCCAAGCTTGCTTTTCCCACAGAAGTAGCTAGTCCCCAGCAAACCGTGTAAACCTGGAGAATAAAGCATCTGGAAGCGATATGCATATCACCATTTTAATTCACACACCAATTAATGACATTCAACATTAAAAAATACTTTAGGAGTACCTGCCTCAATTCCCGAGTACGTGCAGTTGCTGTGCAAGACCTGTGTTTCTGTGCTTTCCTGGAGAAATTCATGAAAAGCTTTCAGCAGTGACAACAAAATGGGGCTGTTTTTCTCTTTTAAGACAGATCAGCTGTGTGTACATACTGACTTTTATTTAAGGGTGGGGAGTCAAGTCTCTTAAACATCTCCCTTCCTCACCAATAAAACATTTGCTTTTTTTTTCCTCATGAGGAACTTCGTAAATAAGGATGTACGCAGCATACGTCACGCTTTAAGCTCGCACATTTCTTTGTTTTAAAGATCTTCTATTAATTCTTTTCATCATTCAGGGTCACTGACACCTTTTTACTTGTAGCTGATCAGGCAGGTGGTCTGCATAAAGAAAAACCTCAGGGCTCAAGAAAGTAGGAAAGCTAAAAGCAACCCCACTCTTACTTGCTGATTACAACCGCATTTCAGACGGCTTGGTGCTGTGCAGAGGTGCTCCAAAACAGCAGGATTCACTTGCCTAAGCACAAGCACGCCGTGTCACTAGAAATGCCTTGGGGTGGCCGTGACATCCGCGCAGCCTTGGCAGCACTGGCAAAGGTCCTATGGGAAACTTGTGTCCTTCTGGATCAGCAGTTAGAGGCCAGGTGGGATCCCTAGGGCATCTCAAATGTCCCGAAACACCTGTGTTTTGGCAACTGAATCAGTACTGAAATGCAGCACTCCCATTCCAGGAGGCATGATTCTGATTAAACTTACACTGATGCCACTCCTGATAGAGTTAATGAGATAAGGACCAGTTTTTCGACTCCACGGGCTGAAAAGAATTACTCTGAAAAGTGAAGAGGTAAACCATGTTGATGTCTCATCAGATTTTTAAACATATAAATCAATTTCTTTTCTTCTTTGAAATCATTATACTTTATAAAAATGATTCACAATCTTGTTCTAATTTCTCATTTTTATTTCTAATGTATTAAGACATTCTTATTGCATTTTTCAGCTTCCCTCTATAATTATAAACGTTTAGAAACTTTTTTTCACTGTTGATGTTCCAGGATGTACATGGTTTTAGGAGATCGAAGTTTAAAAAAGAAAAACTGCTAAACTTACAATATGAAAAAATTTTAAAAGCCCCACAAGTCTTTGCAACACTGGAGGTATTAGTGCCATACTGATTAAACATGACTTTGTATAGCTCAAAACAGAAGAGCTGGATGCATTAGAATATGGCTTTCTGGAAAGCTTGAATGTTTTATGGAAGTTTTAGCAAAAAACTTTATGCTCGGTACACATTCCAGGTTTTATTGCCTGTTAGTAAAGTGTAAATAAGTGACTCTAGTGGAGTAAAAGTAGGTCTAATTAAGCATCACTTCTGATTGTGATTTGATTATTTCAAGAAGGTCCAGAATAATTTGCAGAAGTCTTGGGTTGGTAGCATCCACGTTTGGCTTTGAATTTACTACCTCTGTGGCAGAAGTACAAAGGATATTTATGAAGCTGGTAAGTTAGAAAAACATAAACTTTCATTCTAAAAAACTGAAAGAGTAATTTTTTTCAATGGGGAAAAATTTTAAAAGTGAATAATGATTGTTGGTTACTAAAACCTTCATCATTCACTCTTCTTGTCTGATTTCATTCATTGCAAGAAGCAGAGTAAGTGAACAAGCGTTGACTTGTGTACCTTTGTGGCAATAAAAGGTATTTTCTAGATGCAGCTAATCTAGCTCTCAGAAGGAGTCGCTTTGTGTTTTGAGCTGGAGAACCCCTGCTGTTTGGTTAGATCCTGGATTAGTGCCTTCTGGAGGGAAGCGCGAGCAATCAGAATCAGTAACACTGAAAACCTGGACGACTTACAGGCTTTACGCAAACTGCAGAGGGTTAGGCGATGAGGGCCAGTAACTCCCTCGCTTTATAACTTCTGCCTTGCCACCAGTGCTTGTATCAAGAAATCATTTTATCAGGCAGGTGGCCCTGACAAAGAAGGGTCACTTGGTGGTAATCTAATCGCTGAAAGGGAGAGTGGTTTTGCTTGCAGGGAAGATAAGAATTATTCAAAAAACCTCTCAGTGAGAAAATTAAATAGGGACCAAAAAAGTCTGTTTAAAACTAATCCTAAAACAAACTAAATAATAAGCAGAATCTATCTTCTGTTAAAATGCTGTGTGAAAATGCATTGGAAACGGTGATAACTGTTTAAAAAATAACTTTCATTAAAATTAATTTCTCAAGTTGCCAACCTGCCTTATTAGATACTGCTTAACTCCAAGAAGAGATAAAGTTCTCAGAGTTGCCTTACTTTTCAGTGAACCATTGTCAGTTTTTCCATTGCAGAAAATACGTTTCCTTTTGATTGTGCTGCTTTCCATGGATGGCTTGGGAGTGCTGGCAAAGAGAAATCTTGCTTGGTGTGGGGTGTGGGATTTCACAAACACGGTGGGTTGGGAAGGCTAGTAGCATCACTGTCTTGCTCTTGCCACCACTGAATCGCATTTCTGACCACTGTAAAAAGGTTAAATCATCATATCTGCATGGTCTTTCTCTTCACACATGGTTCACTTGCCTTCAGCATAGACAGAGCTTAGGAGTATGGCTCTAAGGGTAACATCTAAGAAATTTCTTAAAGGTAGGGGAGACTCCACTTAGTGTCCTGTTTTAAAGCTCCATTACGCACATTTTTGCAGGATATTACCCCACCTTGCCATTGCATTTCTGAGTTATTTTACATGCACTTCATGTAACACAGTGCAGCACAGTTATAAGAGAAGAAAAATATTACTGTCTATGAATTGGTTACAGCAGACAAGCCTAACTCTGGTGCCATATAATTGTGAAAGCAGTGATATTCTGTTGGCTAGAAGAGGAGCAGCTTTGGCGTTGATGTATGCCTTTTCCCTGATTTTCATTTAGTTCTGCTTAGAATGGATGTTTTGTTTCAGTCAGGTACAAAATTCATCTATTTCTCGAAGCTGAAGCTTTAGGCTTCCCACATGTAATTAACAATAACAGTCTTTTACACTGACTAAGGCACATATTCAAAGCAGAAATCTGGGAGAATGATAGTTGATAAGGCAGTCAGCTCGGTTAAAATGGAAAGCCTGGAAACGTCTGGAAGTGTGCTTTAGTTGTCTTAATTTTCTTCTTTTCCCTGCAGGTATCATTTTTTTACAGCTGCTTTAATTCAAAATTCAGGTTAAGGTGCAGAGGTAGCCAGTCTGGCAGCTCTAGTCACCCATCACAGCTCCCTTCTCTGCAGATATACCCAAAGCCTATAGTGGCAATTAAAAAAAAAAAAAAAGCATAGTCATTTTATGGGATTTAGTGTGTTTATTTCGATTTAAAATATACCTTATAGTTAAAAAATTAAAATAATAAAAAAAATGTGAAATTAATCTAAATCAAATGATAATAATAATTCTGCTGGAGTCAGCAGCAGTCCCTCAGTTGAGTTCACTGGACTTTGAATCGTTGAAACCCATCTGCCCCAAACCCCTTTTGCTACTTTTTCAGTGTATGGAATGCATTTTTAAAGTGGTTTACTTTTTCATGACTGCCTAACGGAAAGAAAAATGGGAAAACTTTGTAATTGTAGACCTGTCCTACAAGCTCTCTCCTTTTCAATTCTACTCTTACTCCGGAACCTACAAACTCTTTTCTGTTCAATTTTATTTTTAGAAGAAGTGATTGGAGATCGTTCTCCAGATACTAAAGCAGCAGCATAAGAAACTGATGTTTTATGAAAAAAGAGTCAAACAAAGAATCAAACTAAAGATAATATTTTTCCTGTCTTTCATTTAAACCAACCTTGCATGTAACTCTTAAGAATCTATCCTTTGTTTTCAAAATAATGCTTTCTCTTTAAATAAAATTACCTTCTAGCATGTTCAGAAAATTCAAGATCATTTACATCCTGTTTTACATCATCTTTTAATGCTGTAAGATGAGAAGAAAATAGTGTCTGGCATCACTGCTACACAGAGGTCTATCTAAAAGCCTTTGCATTTGTTCTCATACAATAGTAGCTGTAAAATGATATCTCTGCCCATGGCTGGGAAGTTCTGAAAGATTAAGCAGTCTTCATCTAGCAGGATGCAACGCTCAGTTTTCCTCCTTCTCAAAGGCCTCCTGCACTGTACGCTTACTACAAAATCCAATTTGCTATGATGTTGCTTTGTAAAAGTATAATGAAAGGATTCGGAGTAGCCCTTTTAAGTCAATTGCTTTGTATGATTTGCTGTAGTTTGTTGGAAAGCACTTCTCATTATACTGTGTTTTATCGTAGCTATTAACATTATCAGTCGGTACTTGATATAAAGATTACTCTTCTATAATGAGCATGATGAAAGACCTGTTTGTGTCTCTCATATCAGGCACATTGGAGATCCCTTGCAAACTAATTACCTTTATGAGAGCAGTTTGCAAATGCAAAGTACTCTAAAAACCTAAGCTCGTATTTCTTGCTTTGTATGGAAATACACTCAAACCTTAGCCTTAAATGAACTAGGCTTTAATTTACACCTAAATATGTACCAAGAATAACTTCTGCAGCTCCAGTGCAACTTTGCACAATCCTAGGGATCTTCGCAAATAGATATAATTGGAAGGCTGAGGGCTTTATTTGTTAACTCAGCAACGTCAGCATGCTAGTGAGTCATCTGGTTATAGAGCTAAAATATATATAATGTATTTATATATATTTA
>NW_009629402.1:0-334 GCF_000690535.1 Cariama cristata
TTGAGGTGCTGGACCGAGTCCAGAGAAGGAGAACAAAAGTGGTGAAGGGTCTGGAGCACAAGTCTGGTGGGGAATGGCTGAGGGAGCTGGGGGTGTTTAGCCTGGAGGAGAGGAGGCTGAGGGGAGACCTGATCGCTCTCTACAACTACATGAAAGGAGGGTGAGGTCAGGTGGGGGTCGGTCTCTTCTCCCAAGTAACAAGCGATAGGACAAGAGGAAGTAGCCTCAAGTTGCACCAGGGGAGGTTTAGATTGGATATTAGGGAAAATTTCTTCACTGAAAGGGTTGTCAAGTGTTGGAAGAGGCTGGCCCGGGGAGGGGGGGGGGCCCCATC